>NC_091744.1:4964545-5264545 GCF_043380555.1 Nothobranchius furzeri | reverse complement strand
CTGAAGCAGGAAAATAACACCGCTTCTTAAGCAGAGCACGAAGTCACCTCGGCTCGTTCACCCTCTGCCAAGCCGGTGTCGGTACCGGACTGAGCTCGGTCACTGGGTCGCTGGAGCTGCCCCGTGACTGCCTGATGGAAAACCAGCGGGTTTCATCAGACTCGTAGTTTCTTGTTTTTGTTGGGGACCCCTGTAATTTACCGCTCCCTCCTGCAGTCTTCCCCTATTAACATTTAAAATGATTCTGTAAATCCGTGTATCAATAGAAACAATCTCTGCCTCTGCCAGCTGCAGTAAATGTAGTTTCCAAATAATAAAAAAGAGGTGCATTCATCTGTGTATCTCCTTTCATCCGCATTAGTGATATTTTCAGCACCAGAAGAGTGAAGCAAAGAAATATTCCTGAGTTTGTTAGTAATTTTATTTATTAGGTGCATCTAACCTGTTCTATTTTTCTCTGAAATGAGATCAAATCAGTGCTTCTATGGGTTGTCTCCAATCTGCACTGGAAAATTTTACTTTATTTAGAGACTTGTTGCAGAAAATATTCAGAATGCGCAGTTTTTTGCTACCACAAGCGATCTCTGGTCCAGCCGCACATCAGAGCCGTATTTGCGCTTAACTATCCACTACATGAGCAACTGGGAGCTACATAGTATTTTGAACAAGTTAATGTTTGCACAATACGTTTGCATTTGACATGTTTGCACTTTAAATATGTTTACGATTTTAATTTATGTCAAGTTACTAGAAAAACGAGAAAAACTGATTTTCGTAATTGTTTCTCTCAGGGCTTTTATCATCTCTGGTGTGAGTTTAAAATATAAGTGTGTTAGCACTGTGCTGATTATCCCTAATATGAATAAATGTTTATTTATTCAATGTTTCTCTTCTTTAATACGCAATTGAAGTTATGCTATTCATGGATAAAAAATCGTGATAAAATCGAAATCGTGATAAAATATTGGAAAAATCGTGATATTCTATTTTTGCCATATCGCCCAGCCCTAGCGTGAAGTCACACGAGTGACTTCGTCAGTAAACACAACAACAAGCAGGAGAAAATTACAACATGGCTCCAAAAGGTTTGTGCTTTATGTTCTGTCCGTTTTACAATCGCCAATACGGACCTGAAAAACAAAGGAGACCGCTAGCTAGGTGATAACTTCTCACGGGGCCGCACAGTTAGTAACTTTTTTTTAAAAGTAAAGCAACCGGAAGGCAGTACGTTCTTTATTCTGAAAATCTCGGGAGCTTCGCTCCGTTTCCTCGTCCGATTTCCTATCTTTCCTTCCCCAAAAATGTCGAACTTGACCCGTTTCAGAGGCGTAGCACTTACAAAATAGAACTGGCGCGTAAGGGCCGCGACATGCTGCTCCTGAGACGCAGCCGACTCGCGCTGCTGACGGCTCCGGTGGAAAAGGTTCTGTTGACCACAGCAGTTCCTATCAGCAGCTATGACGTGCTGCTGCAGTAACGTGTTGCTGACGGCTCCGGTGGAAAGAAGGGGTTAGTCTTCCCCTTTAGAGGAAGATCCACCTATAACAATGTCACTGCTTTCCTCACTTCTTGACAAGCAGAAAGAGTTTTGCAAAGAAATGTTGCAGCAGCAGCCGGATAACTTCAAACGTTTCTTTCAAATGATAACGGACGGTACGAACAAGAGGATGGATGGCATCATTAGTGAACTTCAAGGAGTGAAAACTAGTCTGGAATTTACCCAGGCAAATGTGGATGTGTTGGCAAGTGGTCAAAATGAATTTAAAACACAAATAAAAATCTTGAAAATGATATGAAGAGACTAAAGGATGATTTAGATAAATTGCCCACCCAACATTGCATGGAGAAACTGGACATTATGGATAACCAGTCCAGAAGAAACAACATACTGATTGATGGAATCCCCGATGTAAAAGGGGAAAGCTGGAGTGAATCTGAAAGTAAAGTAAGGGCCATGATTGTGGAAAACCTTGGCCTGGATGCAAAATCCATTGAACTGGAACGTGCCCACAGAGTGGGCCAATATCCAGAGGGAGGGAGACCCCGACAGATAATGGTCAAATTCTTGCGTTTTAAAGACAAACAGACTGTTCTCTCATCTGCAAGAAAATTAAAAGGGACAAATATCTTCATAAATGAGGACTTTTCAGAGGCTGTCCAGAAAAGAAGGCGAGAGCTGCTCTCAGGTCTGAAAGCTGCTCGCAGTAGAGGGGAAAGAGCCAGCTTAAGGTTTGACAAACTCATCATCAAGTCAAGGAATGAAAAGGCTTCTTCTTCATCACATCTCTAATTGTGTTATGTACCTAATTTCAGCACGGAGTTTTTAATCTTTTAATCACTTAAATATGTTTATGAACTATCCGGATTTGAACAGTGTGTCAGAATCGATGAATCTTAAGTGTACTACTGACAATAATGCATGTCAGATTTTCAAGCCTTTGATTTTTCCCCTTTTGATTCATACAATAGTGATGCTGACCCTGATTTAAATTTATTTTCCTCATTTAACTGCTCAAATAAATGTAATGGTTATAATGAATCTCAGTTTAACGACTTATGCCTTTAACTCGTTGCCTGCAAATTCCTTTTCTACTTTTCATCTGAATACTAGAAGTCTGCCAAGGAAGTTTGATGGTTTCATTCATTAACTTTCATCTCTCAATCATGATTTTTCTGTTATAGCGCTATCAGAGTCTTGGCTTTCAGAGGACTCAAAAGAAATCTTTAATATACCAAACTATAAATCAGCTCACAGAGTACGAGCTAATAGATCTGGAGGGGGATTATCCCTGTTTGTCCATTGTCAGTATGATTTCAAAGTGAGAAATGACCTTGATTCGACAGCAGATGTGAATGAAGTAGAATCTTTTTTTTTTTGGAACTACCTAATTGTTTGAATGAGAAGAATGTTATTGTGGGAGTTATTTATTGGCCATCACATACAAATGTTAAAGAATTTAATGAAAGCATATTTTTTGTTACTTGAGGCTATTAACACAGTGTTGTGATTTGAAGTTGTATATTTATATACTGTAATTAGATAATTTAATTACCTGATTTTGTATATTTATACAAACTAAGTAATCAATCAGAAGAGGCTGTTTTTATCATCAGGGAGTTTACTTAAACACTTTGTATTGACTGAGAGACAAGAAAGAGAGAAAGTTGGGATCGTTTAAGAATCTTTAATTTCTATAATTATAAATTCTTACAATCTACCAGGACTATCTCAATGATGGATGCCTATGGATGTAGATGGTTCGGTTTGGTGTGTGTGTGTGTTTTGTTCAGAATCTCTAGGCTGAGTAGCGAATCTGGTTGTTTTGACTAGGCTACCACGAGGCTTCAGAAGCTGATGACATGAGCCGCCATTTGCCGTATTTACGTACCCAGGAAGAGCCTCCCTTGTTAGATCAGGAATTGCCAGGTCTCGGACCTTCAGCGATACTGGAGCTGGTTGAAACAGCGATCACAGCACACAACGCCCGTCTGAAGGGTCGACTCAGGTAGTATCGGCAGGCGTCAACAAGTTCACTCTTATTTTGAAGGACCGTCGTCTCGTTGGTATAAACGACGGAAAATCTCAAGCTTGACAGATTTCAGCTCAAAGTAGGAAGTCCAGCTGGCCAGTCTGAACTTCTTAATGATGACGATGGAAATCCTTAGGAACTCGGATGTCCTGGAGCTGAGTTTAATACGTAACTACTGAAAGTGGAACGTAACGTGGAACTGACTTAAAATGGCGTTGCCTTCTTTTTATGTCTCCCAGTTGTTTGAGAATCTTAGTAAACTTGGACTACTTTCATAAACAAACCAGATTCTGCCCTACCACAGGCGAAAGTTCCGATTGGTTGAAAACAATGTGTCATGCGTTTCCATGGTAATGCATATCAGTGTGTCTGGGGCAGCCCTGTTTATTCATTTAAACACATAACTCATGACATCTTTATTTCACAGATCATTCACCTGATTATTAATGATCAACAAATGCCTTGATTAGCTTATCACAAATGAAGTACTTTGATTAACCCATGAAAAGCGTTCTTCTTCTGTTCTTCTGTCTCTTCTCCTGGAATGTAAACATACTGAACCAAGCGTCCGACCTTGGCGGTGTTACTGTGTGAAGGGGCAGCTGTTAAGGGCAGACCATCATACTTCCTAACGCTACAACAGAGAGAAAGCATTGTTATATCTTGGGGGATTTAAACTTAAATCTCCATAAATATAAATCTGATGATCTTATTGGGGATTTTTTAAATATTCTTTATTCAAATTATTTTTTTCCTTTGATCCATATGTCAACTCGTGTTAATGAAAAATCAGAAACCCTAATTGATAACATCTTATCTAATTTCTTGATTTGTCTGATCACTTTCCCATTTTTCAATTTTCTGATTTAGATGAAAAGAAGATTAGAAATACAAAGAAAATATTATTTAACAGAAATATGAGTAAGCACAACTTTAGTGAGTTTAAAGATATGTTAGCTGACACCTCCTGGGGGATGTGTACAAGGAGAATAATGCTGATCGTGCATATCACAAGTTCATGGCAGTTATTTCTAACTGTTTTGATAAAATTTTCCTTTGACTAGATCTATCAATAAAGCTAAGCAAGCATTTAATAGGGAGTGGTATACATCTGTCTTGAGGAAGCTTTAAAAAAAGTGATGTAAGTGATGTAATCAGAACGCTTGTATCCGGAGAAGAAAGTCTGAATGATGTTGTGATGTTTTGCTCTTAAGCTGTGATCGGAGTTTCATAAACACATGAGACGCCATCTTGTCGCTCCACACATACCCTTCAGGATGAGACCTCCGTACAGATCCAGAATGCCAGGTCCTTGGCCCCCCCTTTGGTACCGGAGCTGATGAAACAGCGTCAGCAGTACGACAGACTGGTCTTTGGATTGTCTTCAGATAAAAAGCGACAGTTGGTTGACAGCGTCAGATGGACCCTGAGGGTCAGTGAGTTCAGCTTCTATTCTGAAAGGAACCGTTGCTTGGTTGGTAAAATGCAACAGATTTTATCCGGCTTGTTGGTTCTTTGCTTAAAGAGGAAGTCCGGGTGGCCGGTCCGATACTTCTCTTAGAATGCAGTGAACTGACTTAAGATGGCGTGGGGACTGGTTTTATTAATCTGGATGTTTTGATTTATGGTCAAATCAAAGTTGGCAGATTTATAAACACCACAGAGACAATGCCAGGCTTCAGAAAGGAAGGTTCCGATTGGATGAGTAAGAGCAATGTGTCATGCGTTTACATTACGTGTGATCAGGGTGTCTAGTGCAGCTAGATTAAAGTCATATTACTTATTAAAACATACAAATCATAACATTGTCATTTCACAGATTGGTCAACATCTTATTATTGACTGACACTTTGTTTGATTAGCTTTATTAAAAATAGAGTTCTTTGATTTATTAAAAGGAAAGAATCCTTTGTCTTCATTCTTCTCTTGGGCCGGAAAGGAAGCAGTTTAGAAGCAAAAGCATGACCTTGAGGCAGTCTCATGCCGATTAGTTCTGTGTCAGAGACATCTGAAGAGAGAGGGTAAATAACATTCGGTGGAATAGCTCCATCACGTTGCATTGAGGAGGTCAATTATGGATTAGCTGCCTGTAACGCATGGTTCAAATTGAATAAATTATCTTTAAGTATCAGTAAATGTAATTTTATTATATTTAGTGGAAAAAAAGCCAAACAATATAGGTATAAATCAAATTAAAATTGACGCTACTGAACTATCACAGGTTTCATTTGTAAAATTTTTGGGAGTTATTGTTGATGAGAAATTAAATTGGAACATGCATGTTGATTATGTTAGTAAAAAAAGTCAGTAAATCAATCGGTACAACAAGGACAGTGAGCCCTCTTGTCTATACAAAATGTCTTCTAACATTGTATTATAGTCTAGTGTATCCTTATCTTGCACACTGTAACATGATCTGGGGTAGCACATTCCCTACTACTCTTAACAGAATTTTACTTCTTCAGAAACACTTTGTCAGAATAGCAACTAGATCTGAACTACATGCATCTTCTGTTCCTTTGTTTCAGAGGCCAAATATACTGACTATCTATGAATTGAATATTCTCCAAATTTGTGTCTTCATTTATAGGATTTTATTGACAAATGGTAAAATACCCAAACAATTCAAAACTTTCTTTAGAGCTAATTCACTCATTCATTCACATAATACACGACAGTTGATGTGTCTTCACCCCCCAAAATATCTTTCTTGTCAAGGACAACTTTCCATACGTTATAAGGGTTCAATTCTGTGGAACCGTTTTTCTCATCTGGCAACCCGGTGTTCTACTGTGGAAGTATTTAAAAAGCAGTTAAAAAGCCATCTAATACAGGAAGAGCATGTTTAGTAACTTTTATTTTTTCTAGTTGTATTCTGTTTGAAGGTATTGAAGGTCTGGTAATTTTTTTAGTTCAATTGTATGCACTTATCCACTTTTCATTTGCTTGTTTGTGCCTTTATATTTTAGTAATGTTTTAAACAACTTAGTACTTGCAAATTTTATTAGATTATGAACTATAGGTGGAGGCTTTAGACAAGCTGAATTTGGCTTTTTTGCCCCCTCCTGCGCTGTATTTTTTTCAATATATTTGTTATTCTCATGTTTTTAATGTATATTTTATTGTGCAAACAAAAAAAATTACAAATTACCTCCTGAGCATTTTAGATTAAAATTAGAACGTTTTCAAGTTATAGTCAAAATACATTCTGGGCTTTACAACTAGAAGAGATTTAGAGAATCCCAGTTGTCACTGGTGTGTGTGTGTGTGTGTGTGTGTGTGTGTGTGTGTGTGTGTGTGTGTGTGTGTGTGTGTGTGTGTGTGTGTGTGTGTTTTGATTTGAGTGGCAATATGATAAGTAGAAGGTAACATGGATTACAAGCTGAAGGCCTTCTAATCTTCCCCTGACATGTTTTACCACTACCACCAGAGCCCTTATAACCCTGCAATAACCCTTAAACACCACTTTATTGTCATTATACAGATCACCCCCCCCCCCCACACACACACACACACACACACACACACACACACACACACACTTCTGCTTTGACTCATTATCAGACTATAAAAACGACTTCACGTGTTCCTCTTTAAGAAAACTGGTCAAGTTTCTTTTATATATTTGAAAAAGTTTCCTTAAAACTGAAGGAAATCCTCTCGTTTCCTCCTGGCTGTTGAAAAACAGAAAGCCTCATTAAACAGGATCTTCAACGCTGAAACCTCCTTGGAGATGTCAAACTAGAGCACGATTTCACACAGTCATGCAGTCGGATGCTGATCCACTTCCAGATAAACGTTGCATCACCATCACGATGTTTGCTTTAATCAGTGGAGGGTTTTCACTGATTAGCATTCAAACGCCGCTTTGGGATTATTAAGCTGCCCTGGAGAAGAAACCGGCATCTAAATATGGTCACTGTGGATTTACTAGTGCCAAATTCATTTATCTTTAAACTGAGAACACTCGGTCCAGATTTGAATAAAAACAGTATTACAAATGTTAAAAAAGGAGTGCTAAGAGAGATAATTAGAGCATATCGTCCCAAAAAATGGTAGCAGCTTGGATTTTGTTTTTAGACACTGAATAGAAGCAGAGAGGAAGTTTTCCAGAATTTGGACAATGAGCTCTCAGACCGCTTGCAGCCAACAACAACTCTCCAAGCAATAATTCTTACACTCAATACTCCGACATCCAGTCCTAACACAGCTGATGCTGAAAATCCTGAAGGAAAAATATCCTCCCAAGAACAACAATGGAATCTAAACACCTCAATCAGCCTGTCAATCTGCTGGAGAGTCTCGTCGTGTTTGAGGATTAGTGGGTCTGATGGGGTGCAGACTCCTGTCTCCGATGGTCCGTGCGCTCCTTTTTCACACCTCAACAAAGCGTAGTTTACAAAGAGCTGAACCCCCCCTCCACACACACACACACACACACACACACACACACACACACACACACACACACACACACACAACAAAGAGCCTTCACTGACTGGCCGATATTGGTATTCGTTTGTTAGACTGTGTTCAAGTTTAGAAAAATTAGAACCTTAAAAAGTCAAATTAGAGAAGAAATTAGAAATTTACACCAACTATGAAACCGTCCCGTTATTTTGTCTGTCTGATTGAGTGAGAAAGGACCCAACCCAACTGAGTTTGACCAGGAGAGCAGTGACCTCATGACTTCCAGGGACAAAGACGCTGGCTTCTATTCAAACGTCTCTTCAGGATGTTGGTTTTCGGGAGTCTCTTGGTAAATGCCAACCAGGACTCCTCTTCTGCGCTCTTTTCACTTCACACAAGCAGACAGACGCCATTCAGACCTCGTTCCAGTGGTCGAGCCGCAAAGACTTAGCAGCTCTCAAACAAAAAACATGAGGTATCAGGGCTTCACTTGTCTGAGGCCACGGTTAACTTTCAAGCACCAGATCATGAATGCACCTTTAGTGATGTTCAGACTTTGGAGGAATGCTATTAAGAGCACCTCGAGCTCCACCCGGGAGTCTAAAGACCAGCTGAGCGTTGCACATTTTCTAGACCGTTTTAGACTCCTACATTTGTCACGAGACCCAAACTTTGAATAAATTGTCTTCCCACACTTTTAATTTCAGGTAATGAATGTCTGTGACAGGAAAAGCTAAGTTCTCGTTTTTAACATTAACTTTGCAGTTGAGTCACGCACTAGTGAAACTGGTCCGTGTCTGTCTTCTGACTCGACACGGATGTAATTCAAGTCAATAAGACTTCATTAAACCCTGACATCCCTTTACCACCTCATCGTCTAACAGCGTTTTTAGATCTTTTCTCACAACTGTTCCTTTCTCCATGTTTATCTCTCTTCCCATGATTATAACCTCCTTCATCAGCTTCATTACTCACAAATCAGCCATTTTGTCCAATCAGTGCCTCCATCTGTCTCCGATCAGTTGGCTACAAAACCATTTAAATCATTAGACTGCAAATAAAAAAGCTGTTCAAGTTGAAATTTAGCCAGAAAACACAAATGAACAAACTACAACGTAAATGCTATTTAATTATTGCCTACGCTCTATCACATGACCAGGCAGTTTCTTTTTGATCCCATCTGAGCTCAATTATCACCGCAGGAAACTGTTTTATAAACATTTGTAGTTTTACTCCCTTGCCTCTTCTCTCTGTTTCACATCACCCCGTCTCTTTTTCAATCTGACCTGCTTTGTTTCCCTCTCTTTGTCCTCACTCTAATCTTATCACCAATGCACCGAGCTGATAAATGTTACAGATCAGCTCTGATTGGTGCAGACAACAGCCGGGTGCTCCGTCTTACGACCCTTCAAAGGCTGTAAAACCAAAGCCAAATGACTTTAAGGTGAGAGTTATGATCCACTTACGAGGAGCAAAGGGTCAGGCTCTGGGACACACACACGTATTTAGAGAAAGTGTTATTAGGAACATGACGTGTGTTTATCATGGCTTTAGGTAAAGGGATGACTGGATTGTGTTGTGATGGCTGAGGTGCTGTTGCACCAGCAGCAGCTGGAGTTCCTCACACCAACGGAAACATCACGTTTGTCTTTAGCAACAAATAGTTGGTTTCTTTGAGAATATGTTGTGAAAGCTAATGAGAAACAGCCAAAGCTTAGAGAACATTACATCGTTTTGAAGAAAAAAAAGTCTGTAGATGCTCTAACTTTTGCTATTCAGATGAAAGTTTAACACAATTTACTGTGTTTGGAAAATTGTTTCGTTCTTTTTTAACTTCTAACTTCAGTGAAACCCCCAAATTTAGCTAACAACATCAAAAATGTTTATTTAAATCTCAAAAAAGGGTAAAAAAAAGTCTTAATTTTAATGAAAAATATCTTACTACATTCCTGGAAACAGTGTAAGGTCATGTACACACGTAGCTGGGTTTTTGGAAAACCAAATCTCCTTCCCCACCCATCTAGAAAACAAATTTTGTTTTCAGCAAAATAGAAAAGTAGATTAATACAATCCAGTGCACTGAGAAGCACATTCATAGGTGTGTGAAGCCTGTAGGTGGCGGTAGTTCCCCAAATTGTCAGGATCTTTCCACAGAACCCTTGTTGGAATAACTAGGTGGCAGGCACAAATCCTCCCTAACATCCTTTGTCTGTGGTCCTCTACATAGAGCAGTAAGTGCGCCTGTTAAAACAAGTGAGTGTAAAGGTCACACAGGTGATGTCAGAGCAGTGATGGTGTTAAATCTAAAACCTCAGTTACTTACGTCCAAAAAAATACAGACGATGGAGAATTTATGAATCTAAACTTTAGTCTGAGAATCGCTTTTGTTGCCATTTACCGTCGAGTTCATTTATAGAGTTATATAATATCGTTTAGTGGGACACAGGGTAAGATTTGTATTCAATAAGCATTTTAATGTGGTATTGCAGATAGTCCTGATTTCACTTATTCCCTATTTCATTTAATCCCCAGTTGGGATTATTTTCCGCAATCTCAGGTAGCCACTCTTCATCAGCAATCCCAGAAACTGATTTTGTACCAG
This sequence comes from Nothobranchius furzeri, assembly GCF_043380555.1. Lineage (NCBI taxonomy): Eukaryota > Metazoa > Chordata > Actinopteri > Cyprinodontiformes > Nothobranchiidae > Nothobranchius > Nothobranchius furzeri. The sequence goes on along the minus strand of NC_091744.1, from coordinate 5,254,003 downwards.
TTTATTGTAGCTTTTATGATGAAGCATGATCAACTCCTATGATTTTCTAACATTACTGAACCTTTTTTTGTTTTCTTGGAGTTCTTCCTGTGAGACTGGCTGACTTTTCTGTGAGCCAAACATTTACCATACCATACCATATGTGAGAGCTGACTAAAGCGCCTTACAGAAGGACATAATAAAACAGAATAAAAACAGTTCAATAAAAACAAGCAGTCAAAACAAATAAAACTGCCAAAAAATAAATAAGCACAAGACAGTAAAAACAAGCATAAAAACAGCTGATTATTTAAAAGCCAAATCATTGAAATGAGTCTTGACTCGAAGACCGAGCCAGATGAAGACTGCCGTATGAGGAGGGTAGGGGCATTCCAAACATTTCTCCTGCCTGCTTAAAGCCTGAGACAAAAGGAAATCAACCATTTAAATAATACCCTGGTTACTAAAATGCTTCATGAATGATCATTTCTGAATGTATTTAAGTAACAGGAAGCTATTAATCTCAAAGACTTTATAACAGCTTAGTCTCACCAGTCACCAATTTTGCTTTGGTTCATGTTAAAATTACAAATGTTGGGACAGTTTCACATGATGCAAGGGTTAGCAAGTTCAATTAGAGCCTTGAAATTGTAGACACGTGTATAAAATATGCTCCTGAAACAAAAGTGAGAAAATAAATAAATAAATACATTTTTTCAGCTCTTATTGTGAATTTCATTTGCTATGACTGGAGACAGACCATTGTAAATGGTCCATAAGCAAAAGCAACATTTTATTATATTATTTACTACAAATGTCACTGTGCAGGTCTGTTTCATACATAACACATCCACACGTCATAATGTCCTAAATTTACTCAACCTGTGGTAAAACATTTACATTAAGGCCTTGTTTGAGCCTAGAAATAAACTTTTAGTCATCTAAACTAAGTCTCCAGAGAAAACGACCTTTTTCACAGGTCATGAAAGCAGTTGCATAACGTAATAGTGGCATTCTACCCGCAAGCTCTTTCCCAACCGGGAACAATTCTGATGCAAAACAGGAGCGAAAGCATTCCACGCAGCTGATTCTGTGATGTCACAAAAATCACGGGAGAATTTCAACACCACGCATGATTTCCAAGCCCCCACAATGCGGCTCAGAAATTGGTCTCAACTCGGAAGTACCAAAATTGCAGTTCCACCCTCATCCGCTGGGGGCTGGTGTCAGAAACGAGCAAATCCTCATTGACTCCCATGTTAAAAATACCAATTTCACAGCAGATATAAACATGTTTACAGCCTGGTACCAAAACATGTTTTTTGTTTCAATTATCTAGTTTACACTCATGACAACTCTGAGGGGGGTGAATTTTTTCTCACTCTTCTGTTTAAGTGTATTAAAAGCCTAAAATTCGGTATAATTAATGAGCATCAGACCCACGTGACCGCAGAGCTAGCTCCGTGGAAAGGCCTCAGTAGAGCCTCGGTCTGGCTTGGAAACTGCTCCGGGATTTTGAGTCTCTGTGTTTGTGATTTCTTTTTTTGGATATTTTTTGTGCAATTGTTGGACAAAATGACTTACTCTGGCATTAATTGCATTAATAGAACGTCCAAGAAGTCTCCACCTCATTTTTTTCGGTAAGTAAAATTATATTTATGTATTTTAGGTCACTGCCGAGCTGAGCTTAGATTTTAACATGCACTGTTTAACCATGAAATTTAAATGTAATAGAGTAAAACCCAGTGCATTTAACATAATGCTGCACTTTAGAAAATGGGTTGAAATATAACATGTTGGTGGAGCTGGGTTCCGACTATCGGCTTGTGGAGCTCTCGGGAGACCGATGTTTTCCACCCTTATCCCCTCCCCGCAGCTCGGCGCATCTCTGTCTGATTGTGGCTTCTGTCTGCTGCGCGGGCTGCCGGCTTGTGGAGCTCTGGGATGGAAACCTTTCCTCCCGGTTCTCCCCAGCGGCAGCTCTGCGCATCTCAGATCTCAGCAGCGCTTGTCTGCTGTGCGGCTGCCGGCTTGTGAAGCTCTCGGAGACCTTTGTGTTCCACCCGGTTTTACCCAGCGGTCAGCCCGGCGTATCTCTGACTCAGAAGCTCTGGTGTGGTGCACAGTTAACTCCGATTGTAGCTAGGTTGCTACCTCCGTTAGCTTAGCTCCCACCTCCGCATTAGCTTTGGGTTAGCTTGTAGCTAGTTCGACCGGGTGTCGTCAGTCGATCCCAGCCTTACAGCCCCACCCTCAGCTCCTCCTCTCTTCCCTTTTATGGAATTGTCTGGGCTTGACGGAACCTGTGACACGGTCAAAATGGCGGTGGTGGCCACCTCCCATTTTAGTACAAAAACTTATTATTGGAGTCTATGGAAACCCATTGCCCATATATGTATGTCGATGGTGATTTCAGATGCCCACACATAATAATAAGCAATAAGAAAGGCAGCTGCATGTATCAAAAAAGGTCTGTGATTTACTTTTTGCTGTGTTTTATCTTGGCTTTGTGGATTTTAACAGGAAATGATGTATGTTTACCTGCATTTGACTTTTATTTTGAAAGATTCCAGATGTTTCACACAGCTTTTGAGTTTGACTTCCTGTCTGGCATGATCTAAACTGCGAAGTTTGGCGTATTTTGGGAGCGTAGCGTGTAAAAAATATAGACTTGAAACGTAATAGCGTCCCCTCGCTTCTAGGGCGCACCCAAAACGTCACACTTAGCTGCCGGTGGAAAGAACCCATTCACTATAACGGAGGCTAATTGCTGCGTAGTACGTTTCGCGGGTAAGACTAGGTTCTAATAAACTATTAAGAAATCACACAAAACCAAATTTTGGTGCAGAAATGGAGGTTCTTGTGTTTTTTGAGAATGACGCTTGAAGGTTTTGAGGTAAGTGAAACATTTTTATTGTAACCAACTGTGTGAAAGTGCAGCTGCCTCTCCCTCATGGGCTTTAATCAGCGGCCTCTCAGCCTACATATGACCAAAGATACAGTCGTACAGAAGCATTAAGTTATCTGGCACCAAATGTGTTTTGATTTGAATTCAGTGTGTTCTTGTGTAATGAATCCAGTCATAACTACTTCCTAAATGCACAATAAAACAACCTCATGCATGCTTCATGTCGACACATTCTGTTGCATCTCCTCACGTCCAGAATTGATCTCATCTTTGTTTCCGAGGGGAGAAAATTGAGATTAATAGTCCCAGAGTGAGGTGCAGTTCTTATTTTTACAGCTGTACAGAACATAAAGGAACATGCATGGCTGCAAGAACCTTATGGAGTAACAGAAAAAGGTATATAATGTTCAGAGAGGGGAGAATTAAAAGGTCCTGTCATGCAAACAACACGTGTAGAGTGACTTCCTGTCTCAACACCAGCTGTCTTACATAAGGTGTCTTTTTGAGCCGAGTTTAAAACTTTTTGGACTTTCTTTATCAAGATGTGATACATTGGCTGATATACCGTGGGTACAACAGGGTATTGGCCCAGCTGAAGAATGACTGGTAATCAGAAAATTACTGAAGGTGAAATCTTGGAGAAAAGCCGGAGCAGCAATGTTCAATAAATCAGCAGAATGATGAGACGCCTCTGAAGGACCAGGAGGAGGAACAGGACTGGAGACCTGCAGGGTCAGAAAAAGCTGCTCAGGGTGACAACTGGAAGACTGAGCTGATAGATAAGGCTGGTCTGGACGAAGACCTGGAGACAGGACAGACTGATGAGGTCACTCTGCAGGGGCAGTCTGGAGCCTCAGGAGAAAGCATCAGACGAACAAGGAGAAAAAATAAGAATGTTTCCAAAAAGTTGGGAGGGCAAACCGCAGCCAGGTGCTGCTTATCAAACACACCTGATTAAATGATCATCAAGTGTGAGCCACTCTGTAAAAGTTGTTGTTTGGACAGTTTTCTAGTCTGGAACATTCAGATGTTTTATAACACCAAGTCAAGGAGTGAAACCATCACCAATGAGATTAGCGATGCAACCGCTGCTTGCCATTAATCTCAGAGGACGTGCAAGGCCAAGTCCAAACAATCTGGAGTCCATCCTACATTTAGAAGAAAACTAGCATTGAAGACAGTTACTCATCTTCACAGGAGGTCAGAGTATGCTGACTGTTATGGATTTCATCAGTATGTTTTCCAATAACCCATTTCCTGATCGAAGAGAAAAGGAGAGACACATTAAGCAACAAGTCAACCATATGCCCGAGGCAAAATGCCCCGAGCATCTGGTCACAGACTTTATTTAAACAAAAAGATAAGAAAGAAATGGGAGTGAGAGAGAGAGAGAGAGAGAGAGAGAGACAGAGAGAGAGAGAGAGAGAGAGAGAGAGAGAGAGAGAGAGAGATTGTGTGTGTGTGTGTGTGTGTGTGTCTGAGTGTGAGAATGCTTCAGGACATTTGTTAACAGGATTAAGCAATGAAATATAAAATTTCCATAACAGAAGTCCTCCTGTTTATCCGAATAGGATAACCAAACAAAAAGAAAACAACAAAACAAAGAACAAATGAGTAAAACAATAAGAAATTCTACCCACTTCCATAACTTGTCACCAATCATGACTCAAGGGACAGGGAAGGGGTAAAACAAGGAAAGGCGATCATCTTGGTAGTCATAAGGACCAATAGGGTACAAATCAAGCAACTAAAGACAAAAATGATAAGCATCTAACAAGAAAAATAATAATACTCTACGATGAGGTTGGAAAGGTTCAGAATCAGCACGATGAAGTGAGAACACAGCATGAGGTGCTGCATTCGTTTGTCTATCTGATAACTTCGTCCAAAGAATCATTCCATTCAAAGTGTATTACAAAAAATCAGTAAAATAATAAAGAACAAATAAAATAAAACAAGATGACATTAACAGCATTTAACAGAAATACAAGTGAGAGAACGGAATCTGTTAAATCAACACAATTATAAACTTAAGGAGAGCTATGTCATACATATTGAAGTGAATTGAAATGATTCTACAATTTATGGCAGTTCCTTTAAAGAGATTGAGAAGGGTCAGCAAAACCATTTAATACATAGAAAACATCAGTACAGCGTATTGAAACATCAGGTGAATTTAGTTTAAAGCTTCAAGTTGCAGACGAGTCTTTCTGTGAAGGAGGAAAAATGAATGTTTAATATTAATTTTACGCAGCTCTAACCATGGCAGACTTTTTACTTAAATCACAAAGACTTCAACACTATAAATAAAGAGTACTCACTGTTTATTTATACCCAGCTCCGCCATATTTTAGGTTCACCATAATCAGAGGCATAAACCTGTGGCAGTGACCCCAGATCCAACTTTTACGGACAGCCCTGGACACATTCAGTCATTTCATCTGGAACAATCACCTCCAATTTGTGAGTCTGGGGGTAAGAAAGCAGTGGAAAATGTTGGATTGGACATTATGACAAAGGAAGGATCAGACACAATAAATAAAAAGAATACTAGAATAAACCTTGTTAATTCTGAGCAATTTAGATCTTTTCTCTGTTGGTTCCAGTTTTTCCTTTAATTTGGACTAATATTCATCACATTGATGTCCAACTGATGAGTGGATTGGTTGGAAATAAAATGCACTAAATGAGTAAATAAATAACCCACTTTGGGGTTTCTGAGACTTTTGTCAACATTATCAAAAGTTTCAATAAGTAATAATCGGGTAGAATGTTGAATTGGAATTCTCTTTGATCAATCGACTGACAGACCTACCAACCAACCAACCAACCAAGCTTTATTTATATAGTGCCTTGCACTGCCTTTGTGGGAGCCCAAGGTGCTGAACATGACATTCACCAAAATCATGAATGAACAGAGAGCAATAAAACAATAAAAGCAGCATTACAAACACATGGATTAAAAAGATTAAAACAGAAATGATGAAGATCAAAAACCATGTTCCATAAAAACCAAGCGATGAAAATGAGTCCTCAAGCAGCTTCTAAAAACCTGCAGTGATGATGACTGATTAGAAACAAGTGGAAACTCATTCCAGAGTAGGAGCCGAGAAAGCTCGATCACCAGACCTGTGCCTAGAGCATGGAACAATCAGCAAATCCAGCTCAGCTGAGTGAAGAGATCCTGAAGGGGTATGCTGTTTTAGTAACGCAGTATGGTGGGGTAGTACCCTGTAGAGACCAGGAAACAAACAACTAAATCTTAAACTTAGCCCAATAGCCTACAGGGAGCCAGTGCACTGAAGCCAGCACAGGGGTCAGGGTGATGTGTTTCCTTTTCCTCGTTCCGTCAGAAATCTAGCTGCAGATTATGAACCGATTGTAAGCATCTTCTATGCACTATATGCACATATTACAATGATCAAGCCTGGATTAAACGAATGCAAGAAGTACAGACACAAGATGTAATAAATAAATAAGATGATGTAATAAATAAATAAATGAGATGAATTAGACAGCTTCTGAACCACAGCCGTGTTTTTATTGGACCCCCGTAAACCTCTGATGAGCCCGGGCTCAGGGGTTGTGTCATGGTTTTTGCTGAATCTAACTGTGTTGTGCTGAGTCTTCTGTGTGCAGGTGGGTGTGTCTGGAGAGCAGCTGGAGAGCAGCTGCTACCTATCTGTTCATCAGTGGTCAGGGGATTTAAGGAGCGTTGGGACAGCTCATCAGTACCGGATGATACTCAGCATTGGGTAGAACTTTGCCAGCACCTAGCTCATGTCTGAAGACTTGTTATTTTGTGTATCTCGCCTTCCTGAGATTATCTGTCCTGTTCTCCTTCGACCTCCTCAGGAAACTTCTCCTCCACCAACCAAGCCTCCATCAGCTGCAAGAAGACTCACCGGATTCCAACCCTGTCTGCCAGTCCCGTCGCTCACCCCTGACCGCCTGCTCTCCAATCCCCACCTGCCAGCTCGGACATCTCCAACTCTGGTACTCAGCTCCCAGCCTCACCTGACTCTCGCTCTACCAGCTCAGCCAGCCGTGACTTGCCCACCCCTCTCAGCCTTACCAACAACCAGGAAACTGTAAGCTAGGGCTGTCGCGGTTGAGGAATTCCCCCTGCGGTGATTCAGGGTGGCTTAATATTGCGGTATGCGATATTATTGCAGTCCTTTTTTTTATTGCAGTACTATCTAAACATAATGTTTACACATTTAAAAAAGGTTAAAAATTGCCGTGCCTTCTTTTATAACGCTTTACTGAATGCAGATCAAAGGGTAGTAACAACACAGATCGCAGTAACGTTCGTTTCTCCGACAGTCGGAGTCCGACTGAACTTAAAAACAACAAAATTCAGGAGAAGGTTAAACTTTTAAATGCAAATTTGGCTGCAGCATCTAACAAATAAGAAACAAGTCCCCATTGTGTTTAGTTGTTTAGAAACAAGCATAAAAAATTACATGTACCGGGCGCGCGCGCGCCGGGGGGCGGGCGCACTATCATTTCACTTTCACTTTCACACACACGAATGACGGTGATTTATAGCTCGGTCACGTCCTTGTTACCTACAAGGAAAACCAGCATGTTAACCATATACGATTTGAGAGAGGATCTGAGAGGGGTGGCAACATTTGCAGCAACACTGAAAACCCTCTCGGAGGTGCGCTCGTTGCACTTACCCCAAATTCCACTACCTCCGCTCCCCTCCGCTCCGGTCCGGCCCCGCTCGCTTCCGAACTCAACTTGCGTGCGACTCTGGCGAGCAAAGGGAATCTCTCCCGGTTGTTACTCCACCATGTCAGGGGGGTTCTTTAGGGTGGATGCATTCCACCTGCAGGTAGCGAGTGAGCTCCAGCTCGGCTCAAACTCTCTTCGGGACGGTTGCAGAAGCAGTGCTTGTCCGGGACTTCAGCAGGTCTCCGAGCGTTTATTATTTATTTATTTTTTGCCGCTGGTGGCAGCTCTGTCTCGGCCAAGGACTCTGGCTGCGCAGCAGCTGACGTACTGAAAACCAAAGCGCTCCCACAGGAGCGAAGTAACGTTTCGTTTTGATACCAGTGCAGCCATCCTTCTCAACATGCATCATTGAGTTGAACCAAGTTCAGTAATCGCGGTGGCCCATGATGCAGCGCGGTGGGCTTCTTCATATTGCGATATTTCATTTTTGCGGTTACCGCGACAGCCCTACTGTAAGCTACAAACTCATTTCTTTCACGGTCAAACCTGCATATACTCAGTCCAGTCTCTGTTCTAGAACCCCACCGGAACCATCGGATCTCAGACCATCATCTCCTTCGTACATTATAATAAACCTTTTTTACTTACCTTTGTCTCCGTGCATGATTCTGCATGTCGTGGGTCAAAAAGCTGCAGCCCAGCATGACAGGTTGCTCATAAACTGTTTTTAAGGACTGTCCAGGAATGCTTAACCATGAGATTCACACTACATTGGTAAATGGACACCGTTGGGTGGGACAGGTTTACGAGCCCCCCCTTCCCAATCCCCAGACACTCTAAAATGAACAGGCTTTTTTAAGCTGTCTTAAGGGACAGAGGGGATTCCTTTCCTGGTGATCTGAACAGGGAATTCCTGGAATAGGTGAACCAGAACCAGTGGGACTAATGGTTGTGAGATGACCCATTGAGCTGGTGAGGAGGATGCTGGTGGATGAAGTCAGCAGGACAGAGGGAATGTGTGTTTACCTCCACACATGACTGCATGACCTTGTCAACCTGTCAAAGGTGGTGAAAAAGTCCTGCCAGTATTACACAGTCCAGCGTTCCCATTGTGTGCTGCAAGTGAAACCAAACTGCTTCACTCACTGATATTATCACTAACCTGCATCACCCACCATCTCATTAAAACCAAAAGAAACCCATATCAATCTACAGCGTGCCTACATTTACTGGCCTCTTAACTCTGAGATGTCATCTCATCTCTGTTTATCTTCTGCTGCTGTTCACACTGACCTCCTCCATAAAGGAGAGGAGGAAATCTGAAATATAAAAGTAGCCTTAATGGATCTGTTATCTGGATGATCCATGTGTGATACGGTCTATAGCTGATTGCCTTTGACAAACGGTTTTTAAACTTTGAACTTAAGAGTCATTTAGCACATTAATTCTCACCCTGATCATTTAGCACATTAATTCTCACCCTGATCATTTATCAATCTCTTATCTGACTTTTGACTAACAAAGGTACAAATTCTCATTGAGATTGCCCATTTTTGGAAGCAACATTAATGTTTTGCATCACTTTCTAATTAACAAAACTGACCTGTGCAGCACATTTAGTGCTACCAGCCAACCAGTTTTTCTGTGCTGGTATAGTTTGTCCATAAAGCCTCAGATCTTAAAGACTTGCCTTCTTTGCAGCATAAACTGTATCAACTATACACTGTCCCCCAGAAACTCGCTACAGCCTTAAAAATCAGGTCAGACGTGTCAGGAAAAGTTCAGTAATGTTACCCCAGCTTTCTGCCAGATGCATATTCGTTGTGTAAAATCTACAATGTAAAATGCAGCTATTAGCCACAATTATAACCAATGGGTGTGTTTTCATTGAGGGGAGAGCAGCACATCTCGAACGAGTCCTGGAAACACAGTGTCACGGTGATCCGCAAAATGTATGCTTTCAGTCTATTTTTATGATCCATGCTTCCAGAACACATCAAGCTCAGCAGTTAAGATCATAGACATGAATACGTAGACGCCCCATTGGGTGCTTGAGAGCGTGACAGCTTCATATTGGATGGGTTCCTCACTCTATCCAAACCCAACTAGAGTCAACACATAGTGAGCAACTGCCTGTTTTGTGTACTATTGAAAACAGAGCACATGGGATTACTATTGAATTTTCTAGTTTACCTCTTTATTTAATAATGTAATTTAATTTTATTTTATTTTATTTTTGAACTATCATGCCATGTTTTATGTCTGATTTTGTGAAAATCACAATAAATGTGTTTTTAATTGGGTGAACACCTTGCCTAACAGAAAAAATGGCATGTAGGGTGAATGGGAACCCATCCAAGATGGCATCCCGTTGCCACACCAGCTCCAATAGGCAGCACCAGTTCATGTGGTGTCTATGACATCTGTGGTTAAGATGGGGACAGACAGAAAATCAAACACAGAAGTAGTTTAAACATCTGGCAACTTCCAAAATAAAATGCACATGCAGTTTCTTAACTAGCAACGTACCGTTGTGACTGAGACAAAGATTAAATCCGTGTCTGCTGTAATCCAGAGAGAGACATTAATGCATCACGGATAAATCTAGAAGTCACCCCTGCTGCAGCAGATTACAGGAAAAAGTGTCAGAAAGTATAAACCAAGTGATGTTCCGGAAACTTCTGGGATGCCCTTGGTTTTTTATCAGGGGACTGAACATATTTTCTTGTCCTTTGAAACATTTTACTTCTCATCTGAGAAGCCTTCTCAGTTCGCAGAAGTGAGTTTATTCAAATGAAATGAAGATAAATGTGTGTTTTTCCTGAGACAGCATGTGTTCACCAGAGAAGTGAACTGATGCCAGAAGATGTCTTCTCCACATTTCAGATCTCTAAATGTTTTTGGCAATAATTGAGGAGATGTTAGGATAAAGATCTTTTTCATGATGGCTCACTGATTCCTTGCCTTAAAATAAAGTTTAACCTGTTATTAGAGTGCTTTGTTTTTGACATTTCCATATGTTCTTGTGGTTTTAACAAACACAATAATTACTAATCATGAGACACTGAGACATTTCCGTTACATCGACCATCCATGGTCATGGTCAGAAACCACATATAACTGAATATATCAGCCTTGTTAGCAGCTTAGCGGCATAGCTTCCTACAGATAAGACCTGATGTTATGTCCTCTGGCAGAAGGATGGTGTCCGTTTACACCAAAGCTATCCTGATAGAAAATTTGTAGCACTTATTGCTGCAGCAGGACACTTTATCACCACATGTGGAGTTGATGTAGGATCACAGAGTTCCTATTGCCACGGGCTGTTTATTGTCCAGTAAAATCCACATGAGAAAGTCAGCAGACGGCAGCAGGTCCTCACTGAGCAGCTGTGGAAACACCTCAGCCTGTGGTGACTGATAACACTAATGAGTGGGGCTAAACTCACATCTGTTTTAGAAAGTGATTTTATTGGAGTGGAACTGATTTAATTTAAACTAAAACCTACAAGTATCATCAGACAGTGGGAGTAAAGACTCATGTCCTCACAGACCTGTGGGAGCTGACTCGTTTATAATCTCATCAAACACAAACACGTGGTTTTACAGCTTCAAGCTCGGTGCCTTCTCCATTACATCATGCTGGGGCTTAAGATAGCTAAAGTAAAAATCACTTTTGTTAAGTAGATGGACTGAGCCCATTATCTTTTATTCCCTCAATCCTTCTGGCTGTTATTCCACTTTTGATGGTTTACACCCTAAACAGTGTGTAATAAGCCTCGGGGTGGATGCCAACCTCTCTATGACTCCTCAGATCAACTCAGTGGTGAGGTCTTGTTTTTATCAGTCACCCCGCCTAACTCGTTTAAGACCGATCTTAAAGAGGAAGCACTTGGAATCAGTCATCCACGCTTTCATCACCTCTCGCTTGGACTACGCTAATGCACTATTAGTTGGAACTCCTGTCTATGCCCTGAACCGGCTGCAGGTTGTCCAAAATGCCGCTGCTAGATTTTTAGCAAACACAAGTCGACGTAGCCATATTACACCAGTCCTGAAACATCTTCACTGGCTCCCCATCCGTGTGCGTTTTAAGATATTGATGTTTGTTTTTAAAGCCCTACACGACCTAGCTTATCTGTCCGACCTGCTGACTCCCTATGTACCTACTCGTATGTTGAGGTCAGCTGACCATCTACTGCTTTGCACTCCCCGGATGTCCTACAAATCACGAGGTGAACATGTGTTTGTCCATGCTGCCCCTTGCTCTCTCCCTGGGCGCCTTACTGTGGTGGAGGGGTTTGTGTGTCTCAATGATCCTAGGAGCTAAGTTGTCTGAGGTTTTCTGCCTTGGGAAGGGTCACCCATGGCAAACAGGTGAGGGATCAGAAAAAGAGCAGCCCGAAGACCTCTTATGATGAATTACATAAATGGAAATCATGCTCTCTCGCCTGGACGTGGGTCACCGGGGCCCCCCACTGGAGCCAGGTCTGGAGGTGGGGCACATTGGCGAGCGCCTGGTGGCCGGGCTTTTACCCATGGAGCCCGGCCGGGCACAGCCCGAAGAGGAAACGTGGTTCACCCTTCCCATAGGCTCACCACTTGTGGGAGGGGACAAAGGGGTCGGGTGCAGTGTGTGACGGGTGGTAGTCGAGGGCGGGGACCTTGGCGGTCTGATCCTCGGCTACAGAAGCTGGCTCTTGGCACATGGAATGTCACCAATCTGGTGGGGAAGGAGCCTGAGTTGGTGTGTGAGGTTGAGAGGTTCTGACTAGATATAGTCGGACTCACCTCAATGCATGGCTCTGGCTCTGGAACCAGTTTCCTTGAGAGGGGTTGGACTTTCCACCACTCTGGAGATGCTCCCACTGAGAGGCGCCGAGCAGGGGTGGACATACTAGTTGCCCCCATCTTGGTGCCTGTGCATTGGGGTTTACTCCAGTGAATGAGAAGGTAGCCTCCCTCCACCTACGTGTGGGGAGACTGTCATGAGGTGAGGGTGGAGATGGCAGACCATGTATGGTGGAGGGTTCAGGAGGCAGAAGAGCAGGCACGGATGAAAAAATAAAAATGGATTTAATGGTAGCAGCACAAGCACGAACACAACGAAGACAACGCAATGATCCAACAATGACAGGAACAAAGAGGGAGGTATAAATACACAGAACAATCAGGGAACACATGGGCTGGTTAACGAGGGGCAGGTGAGAACAATAAGGCTAATTACGGAAGGAGCGACACAGTCAGGGAGGCCAGGCGAATCATGACAGTACACCCCCCCCCCCCCCCCCCCCCCCCCCCACAAGGGGCGGATACCAGATGCCCACAAAGCCACACAACACAGGAGACCCTGAAAACACTGGAACTCGGGAACACATGACTCGGGAAACTGGAAGACTGGACATGGGAACTTGGTCTCTGGAATTCAACAGCAGCGGGCGCGGGACACCGGAACTCGACAGCATTACGCTGGACCTCGACAGCAGCAGGCACGGGACACCGAAACTCGACAGGACACTCAAAAACTGGAAACACGCAACTCAGTCCGGGGCTGCAGAGCAGGGGCCTCTCAGTTAGGCGGCACAACTCTGACTGATGAGGGTCTCTTGAGCTAGGACCAGGAAACTCGGACTTGGACACACAAACTCGAACTCCTGACACGAACACTTGACCAGGAACAGGGACTCTAAGACTTGACCAGGAACACGAACACTTGACTTGGCTGGACAGGAACACTTGACTTGGCTAGACAGGAACACTTGACTTGGCTGGACAGGAACACTTGACTTGGCTGGACAGGAAGACAAACTGCAGCAGCTGGGATGGGACCCTGTAGTAACTGCAGCAGCAGGCGTGGAACCCAGCAGGAACTGCAGCAGCAGGCGTGGGACCCAGTTGAGACCGCAGCATGAAGGACCTGCAGGCACAGACCCCGCAGGCGTGAACCAGGAAGCGGAAGAACAGCAGGAGCGACGCGAGGAAACCAGGAGCGGTAGCAGGTACTCGGCAAACAGTCCTGAGCAGGTGCACACCACGACTCGACTAGATCCACAGGCAGGCTCAGGTGAAGGGAAGCTGACATGGAGCGGAAGACCAGCCCTACCACTCTGAAGAACGCTGGCGTGCGCAGGGGTTTTAACCTCCATAAAAAACTCCAGAAAACAGCATCTTCCATGAAAAACAGGATGGGGCGAAAACAGCAGGAGGAGAATGACCCTGACCACCTCGAAGACAAAAAGGATGTGCCAGGATCTCCCAGAGGGCTCGACCACCCCGAGACAGGTAGGATGCGCTGAAAAAAACAAAAAACTCCAGGCCGAAATCTCCCTCTGCTGAAAGGGAGAAAAAAAGAAAAAATAATCCTCCAGAAACAGGTGTTAACTCACCACAGGTCCAGGGTTGTCGGATCATTCTGTCATGAGGTGAGGGTGGAGATGACAGACCATGTATGGTGGAGGGTTCAGGAGGCAGAAGAGCAGGCACGGATGAAAAAATAAAAATGGATTTAATGGTAGCAGCACAAGCACGAACACAACAAAGACAACGCAATGATCCAACAATGACAGGAACAAAGAGGGAGGTATAAATACACAGAACAATCAGGGAACACATGGGCTGGTTAACGAGGGGCAGGTGAGAACAATAAGGCTAATTACGGAAGGAGAGACACAGTCAGGGAGGCCGGGACGAATCATGACAGGGACGGGTTCTGACTGTGGTCTGTGCTTATGCACCAAACTACAGTTCAGACTACCCACCCTTTTTGGAGACCTTGGACGGGGTGCTGGAAAGTGCTCCTTCTGGTGACTCCCTCATTCTGCTGGGAGACTCATGTGGGCAACGACAGTGAGACCTGGAGAAGTGTGGTTGGTAGGAACAGCCCCCCTGATCTGAATTTGAGTGGTGTTTTGTTATTGGACTTCTGTGCCAGTCATGGATTGTCCATAACGAACACCATGTTCAGACTTAAAGGTGTCCATATGTGCTCTTGGCACCAGGATACCTTAGGCCGCAGCTTGATGATTGACTTTGTTGTTGTTTCATCTGACCTGCGGCCGCAGGTCTTGGACACTCGGGTGAAGAGAGGGGCGGAGCTGTCAACTGACCACTACCTGGTGGTGAGATGGCTCAGATGGTGGGGGAGGATGCCGGTCAGACCAGGCAGGCCCAAACGTATTGCGAGGGTCTTCTGGGAACATCTGGCAGAATCTCCTGTCTGAAGGAGCTTCAATTCCCACCTCCGACAGAACTTCCAAAATGTTCCGGGGGAGGCGGGGGACATTAAGTCTGAATGGACCCTGTTCCGTGCCTCCATTGTTGAGGTGACCGACCGGAGCTGTGGTCGCAGGATCGTTGGTGCCTGTCGTGGTGGCAACCCCCGAACCCGCTGGTGGACACCGGCGGTTAGGGATGGTGTCAAGCTGAAGAAAGAGTTCTATCAGGTCTTTTTGGTCTGTGGGATCTACAGGGGCAGCTGACGGGTAGCAGCAGTCCAAGCGGAAAGTGGCTCGGGTGGTCGCTAAGGCAAAAACCGGGGCATGGGAGGAGTTCGGTGAGACCATGGAGCAAGACTTCCGCACGGCTTCGAGGAGATTCTGGTCCACCATCCGGCGCTTCAGGGGGGAAAGCAGTGTTCTAGCAACACTGTCTATAGTGAGGACGGTGTGCTGCTGACCTCTACTCAGGGCGTTGTGGATCGGTGGGCAGAATACTTCGAAGACCTCCTCAATCCCACCGACACGTCTTCCAGTGAGGAAGCAGAGTCTGGGTACTTTGGGTTGGCCTCTCAAATCTCTGGTGCTGAGGTCACTGAGGTGGTTAAAAAGCTCCTCTGTGGCAAGGCTCCAGGGGTGGATGAGATCCACCCGGAGTTCCTTAAGGATCTGGATGTTGTGGGACTGTTTTGGCTGACACAGCTCTGCAATATGGCGTGGACATCGGGGGCAGTCCCACTGGACTGGCAGACCGGGGTGGTGGTCCCCTTATTTAAAAAGGGGGACCGCAGGGTGTGTTCCAACTACAGGGGGATCCCACTCCTGAGCCTTCCTGGTAAGGTCTATTTAGGGGTTCTGGAGAGGAGGGTCCGTCGGATTGTTGAACCTCAGATTCAGGGGGAGCAATGTGGTTTTCGTCCTGGCCGTGGAACACTGGACCAGCTCTATACCCTTAGGGGGATCCTGGAGGGTGCGTGGGAATTTGCCCAAACAGTCTACATGTGTTTTGTGGATTTGGAGAAGGCGTTTGACCGCGTCCCTCGGGGGGCCCTGTGGGGGATACTCCGGGAGTATGGGGTACCAGGCCCTTTGATACGGGCTGTTAGGTCCCTGTATGACCGGTGTCAGAGCTTGGTCCGCATTGCCGGCAGTAAGTCGGGCTCGTTCCCAGTGAGAGTTGGACTCCGCCAAGGCTGCCCTTTGTCACCAATTCTGTTCATAACCTTTATGGACAGGGTTTCTAGGCACAGCCAAGGTGTGGAGGGCATCTGTTTTGGTGGCCTGAGGATCAGGTCTCTGCTTTTTGCAGATGATGTGGTCCTGTTGGCTTCATCAGAACGTGATCTTCAGCTTTCGCTGGAGCGATTCGCAGTCGAGTGTGAAGCAGCTGGGATGAGAATCAGCTCCTCTAAATCTGAGACCATGGTCTTTATTCGGAAAAGGGTAGAATGCCTTCTCTGGGTCAGGGATGAGGTCCTGCCCCAAGTGGAGGAGTTTAAGTATCTCGGGTTCTTGTTCACGAGTGTGGGAAAACTGGAGCGTGAGATCGACAGGCAGATTGGTGATGCATCTGCAGTGATGCGGGCGTTGTACCAGTCTGTCGAGGTGAAGAGAAAGCTGAGTCAGAGGGCAAAGCTCTCGATTTACCGGTCGATCTACGTTCCTACCCTCACCTATGGTCATGAGCTTTGGGTAGTGGCCGAAAGAACAAGATCATGGATACAAGCAGCTGAAATGAGTTTTCTCCGAAGAGTGGCTGGGCTCTCCCTTAGAGATAGGGTGAGAAGCTCGGTCATTCGGGAGGGACTCGGAGTAGACCTGCTGCTCCTCCACATCGAGAGAAGCCAGTTGAGGTGGCTCGGTCATCTGGTTAGGATGCCTCCTGGATGCCTCCCTGGTGAGGTTTTCTGGGCACGTCCAACCGGGAGGAGACCTAAAGGGAGACCCAGGACATGTTGGAGGGACTATGTGTCTCACCTGGCCAGGGAACGCCTTGGGATTCCCCTGGAGGAGCTGGCCCAAGTGGCTGGGGAGAGGGAAGTCTGGGCCTCTCACCTTAGACTACTGCCCCCACGACCCGACTCCGGATAAGCAGTTGAAAATGGATGGATGGATGGATGGACGGCCCCCATGCTCTGGAACTCACTGCCCATTACAGTTAGGCTAGCATCCTCTCTGCCTGTTTTTAAATCTCGTTTAAAAAACTACTTTTATGACTTGGCACTAAAACGGGGATTCATGTTATCGTATTAATTTTATAATTTTATTATTGTGTTTTATCTTCTTATTGTTTCTTCTTTTTTGTTTTAATTGATCCTACCTGTTCAGCACTTTGGTCAGCTCTCACACTGTGTCTGAAATTGTGCTATAGAAATAAAGTTGGTATGGTATGGTATGGTATGGTATGGTATGGTATGGTATGGTATGGTATGGTATGGTATGGTATGGTATGGTATGGAGAAAGCATGACTGAGATGGACAGAAGTTAAAAGCTGTTTTATCTGCACACAAGCTAGCTTTTGAACGTAAACACAGTCGCGCCTCCTCTCAGGTATCTTCACTGGATCCTTTTCTGTCAGAACTGGAAACCCACATTGCCAGAGGTAACAAGATTGTGCTGAACACCAGTCACCATTTTCTAAGTCCAAACATCTTTTGTTGTCTGTGACTTCAAATGGTGATTTTCTATTTGGGACTGGAAGTTTGTCCTTAAGTTGAAGTGGTAGCTAGCAGCTGGCTGTTTCTCTTTCTCTGCTGTTATTGAACAGATAATCTCTCACACCTCTGGTGTTCTGTTGATAAATAAGAGTGCTTAGTGTAGGGCTGGACAATATAGAAAAATAGTATATCGATAAAAAATGTTTTATGTTGATCAAAAATGATAAATATTGAAAAATTTAAACAATTGTAGAAAATATATTTTACGTGCAGCCCTGGCCATTTTATTTTTGGTATTTTTATTTTTTCCTCTGCCTCCTCTCGCTGTGACATCTTGCTGCCTCATGCTCTGTTTTGGTTTGAGAGGGGAGGGCCTGGTGATGTAGCGTGCCCAAGTCTGTTTTGATTGGTTAGGAGTAAGTAGTGAGTCTATTATGCTGCTACCTGATAGGTTATAATGACAAAGGGTTATAATAATTTTTTTTTTTTTACCTTTTTTATCGAAGTTTTATCGGCCCATTTTTTTTTCTATCACACCACATGTCTATCAATAGAAATATTGAACTACTGAATTATTGTCCAGCCCTGGCGCAATGAATGGAGGACCCAGGGAAGCGCAGCGGATCGGCGAGACTGACAACTGGATGGTCCAGTAGTTGCTTTCCGCATGAGAAAACCGCTTCATACATTCTTTTTTGCTGCTTTTCTTTATCTCCACGATTTATTTATAACTATATGATGCTATAAAACAACGTCAAGAGACAAGAAAAATGTTTAAAGTTATTTTCCTTTCCAAATTTGCCGTTGTAGCTCTGATGACGCTCCCTGAACATGCATTTCACAAAAATCTGATTGTGCATGTTTTATTTATTTTTTTGTAAACTTCATAACTTTCCTGTTATGTAACATTTGTTCTGATCATTTACTATTTTAATATGAGAACCTTTCTGCACACTATTTTAATATGAGAACCTTTCTGCACAAAGTAGTGCATTTTTCCAAACTTGGCAATAATAGAACTGCTTTTCATTTTTCTAAAAATTTGATGAAGTTTTACTTTTCAGTTTTGAGAAAAGGTTTATGATAAGCCAGGTCTTTTTTGGGCTTGTGTTTTCATTTTAGTCCAAATCAACAGCAAACAAATGCCATAAATACGCTTGCCAAGGTTTGCCTAAATTAAAATCCTTTCACACACAAAGCCTTCATTTTCTCTTATAAAAATATTTATGTGGGAACGTTTAGAAAATAACCTATTTCCCTCCTAAACCTCTGTTTATTCTACAGTTCTCCTTATCCAACATTTTCTCTGTAAACTTGTATTTGCAACCAAAATTTTCTTTGTCTTAAACCTAATATTTCATTGTGTAGAATCTTGTAGTATTTTAGTCATTGTGCTTATTGTCCCTGTAAGTCACGGTGGTATAAATGGTTGTGATCGATCAAATTTCAATCCCAAGCATAGAATAGCTCAGGTAATTCTGCAATATTTTATAAATTTAGATTGTGGTTGGAAAATGATCCATAAATAAGTGGAAATAAAACCATACATTTAAAATTGTCTAACTTTGACAGGAACATACATTCTTACAGGATTTAAGATAATCAGCAGAGACGGAAGCTTTAGAAATGGTCTCAGTAAATTGCACACCCTAGTTTGGAGACACTCTGTGTGTCGTCTTTGGTAATCCATATGTCCTCTGAACCCCAGTGCCGTGGCCATCGTGGCTGTATGTCTCTTAGGCATCTAACTCCACAGATCGCTGAGTCCAGCAGGGATATTTGTTGTTCCTGTGGGGTCAGAGGCACAGTTTAACCCTCTCAGTGAAAGGCTCGCCCCACTGCTGCCAGTCAGATTTGAGCCAATGACAATGTCCCATTTTCCCCCTCTGGAGCTCAAATAATTTTCATCTTAAAGTGCAGGTGGGAGCGCCAAATGGAAGAAATCTGCTTTAGATGATGATGTAATGACAAAGCTGTGTCCTTATGAAGAAGAGAAGTGCTCATGGGGACGTGTAGGATGCAGCAGTGGATGATTGCTCTGATGAAAACGAAGAGCTCAGGAGAGCTTTTGCCTCACAAGCTCTTATGAAGCCATCAGAGCGTCTTTTTGTGTGTTTAGTGGTTATCCCTACAAAAGTTTGAGCTTCAGTTTGTTGTTAAGCATGGTGAAAAAAAACACCTCACCAAAGCTCTAATAAGTCTCAGTGGAAACTCCAAGAGGTCCCCGAAAAAGATCAGCTCCAATCCAAAGCACAGGATCAGGTTCCTAAAATACCAGAATCACTCTCTGGTGAGTAGACGTGAATCTGAGTGCGTATCTGCAATCCACGACCAATTATCCTCACTTTAAAGAGGCAAGTTTGTTCTCTTATGTTCCATGGAAACAGCTCAGAACACAATGTCAGATGAACAGCAGGTCAACCAGAACATGATTCAACACAATTTGGACCAAGTTAAGATACAAGCCGGCCAAAACCTACTGTTCTTACGATTTAGAAAAACTTTTCACTTTATTCCTCCCAAACAGTTTCCAGGAAGGTTCCCGTGCTCCGGCTGAAGAATTTAGTCAAACACAACGACAGACGTGTTGAGTGAGCTGTCAGGAGAATCAGCCGGGACAGGTTCAGTTGGACAGAGAGCTGATGGAATAAATCGGTAGTGACTGGAAAGAAGCCTTTTTTCACCTAGAGACGTGGAAGTGTGTTTGTCCGGTGATGATGCATCAATCATCCAACAAAACCAAACACACCGACCGCGATTCTGAACAGGTCAGAGCCAACACCACCCAGCGTTGCAGGCTGCCATGTCAGGCTGGATCAGATGTGTTGACGAGCGTGCACTGAGTCAGGCGTGTGTGTGTGTGTGTGTGTGTGTGTGTGTGTGTGTGTGTGTGTGTGTGTGTGTTGGATACAGTGCCTCATATGGAAGTAATTGTCTAAGTCTGGACAACTTTTTGCTCCAGAAGGGAACAGTTTGATTTATCATGATTTATAGCTTCTGATAGGTGCCAGATATTGAGTCTTGACCTTTTTGAATAAAGTTTTTTTTGCAAGAAAAACAGATTTTAAACACATTTAAGATTAAATATGTTAAATTAAAGCAACAGAAATGTGTTTTGATGATGAAAAAATTGTATGTTCATATTTCAGAACTAAGATTAAAACAAGATGTTTAGAAATCAGCTGTTTTTTTTTTTTTTTTTTTTTTTTTTACAAAAAATCCCTATGACTATAATGACTAACAGGCATATGCAAATTCATTCTCATGTTCACTTTCACTCAGATGAAAAACTATAAAATGATTTGCACCACGGATGCACGAACAAACAAACACAACAAGCGATGACTGTGGGTTTTTCTGCTTGGATTATTTATTTTAGTCATTGCTGCAGCAGAGGAATTAAATCTGCTCTAAAGTTCAGATTTGTGTATTTACTCTGGGGCGGGCTCTTCTCCACCTCGTCTGACCTCCGTCTGTTTAGTCTGATTTATGATTTAAATGTCTTTGTGCTCTGCTCCCAACTGTATGAGCCATTAGCTTAACAGGGTATTTCTTTGTACTTAGAGCTCTGCCTTACGGTATTTTCACTTAAAGTTTATCATTTTAAATGCCCGTAAAGTAAACATCATGATTCCATGTAATATGTCTTTGCAGCATCGTTTAAACTCATCCTGACTTCTAAAGTAAAGTCATTTTGGCTTGTCATCATTCAAAATAAAAGTGCTATGTTTACATAATGTTCACATGGTAACATGTATAGAGCAGCAGTTCCCAAGGGTGGGGTCTGGGCCTCACTGTGAGCTGCAAGGCACTAAGTTCATGGTCTCGAGATAAAATGGCTTTACATTAAAATTTTATTTCTAATACAATTCTTACAGTGATAAATGTAGTAGATGAGATGACAGCCATTCATATATTTAGTATATATCTGCGTGTGTGTGTGTGTGTGTGTGTGTGTGTGTGTGTGTGTGTGTGTGTGTGTAAAACTAATGATTCTCTTTCTCACATTTACCTTTTTCTCCTTTTTCTTCCTCTGATTAATGCTGTTTTCCCTTACCAAGTTTATGATGCAAAACAACAAAAGGTACCATATCAGACAAAACTCCCAAAAATAATGACCCAATTCACAGGGAAAGAAAATCATGCAGATTTTCGACCAGCTTCTCACAGAGGTTGCACACACTTTGACGGCTCTAAAGATAATCTTATCAGAATATCCTACCATGTGTGGTGTGTTACAGCTCTGGTATGCTCACAAGAACGTCGGGACCACTCCGGCCGTAAATCTCAGCCGTGAAACACGTTGGATTGTTCTGGTCTGTTTTTTGGGTATGGACGATCGTGCTTCCGGTTAAATGTGACGTGTAGACAATCAGCAAGCAAGGTAATAATAATAATAATGCATTGAACTTATATAGCGCTTTTCTAGACACCCAAAGACGCTTTCACACACTCTCACATTCACACACTGCTAGTGATGGTAAGCTACTTGTAGCCACAGCCGCCCTGAGGAGGTCTGACAGAGGCGAGGCTGCCATTTGGCGCCGTCGGCCCCTCTGACCACCACTAACACAGGCAAGTTGGGTGAAGTGTCTTGCCCAAGGACACAACAGCAGGATACCCCTGGCGGGAGCTGGAATCGAACCCATGACCCTCCGATCATGAGGCAACCCGCTCTACCACCTGAGCTACTGCTGCCCCACAGAAGCTCGCAGCTTGCTCCTCCTTCGCCATGTTTATTACTCTGTAGCTGCATTTTACCTTATGATTTTTTTTATATCCACGTGTGTAGTATCTCCTACTTTCAAAATGGTCTGACAATTTAAAAATCCTGCTATTTGAACCGGACTTTAAATGGAACAACAATCAGACTTCAGTCTTGAAATTATTAATGAAACAGGAAGCTGTAAAACTGTCCTCTGGGACCATTGTTAAAGGGACACTTTACAGTTTTGTCTTCATTTTAGTGTCCCCTAGTGTCCATTTAGTCATAGTGAAATATATATATATTTTATGTTTATTAAGGCATCCAATGGGCTTTAAGTCAACCAGTAGCTTGATACAGAACTAACAGCTAATTAAAGACTTATATTAGAGTTCAGTGGCGGCTGGTGAAAAATATTTTTGGTGGGGCTGTGCTATTTTTTTTTAAACAAACTTGTGCTTTCTGAGCTTTGTGCACAACTTCACTTTTTCCTGAATTAAGCACAGCTCTTTTATTTCCTGTCTTACATCATTGGACAAACTGATTAATCCAGGTGTGTCTAACTATTGGCAAACTGCCTTGCGGACCAAGGTTGAAAAATACTGCATTAAATTGCACATAAAATAACACGACCATAAATGGTAAATAGGCAATGCAAGAGGCAAGTAACAAAAACATTTTGTTTAATTTCAACATTTGAGTGAACACGAAAAATTATGAGCAGGTCACTGTTACAGTAATGGTAGTAAACACTACTTAGACAAAATGCTAGAAATTTACACTGTTAGGACTTATGGAAAGTGGAAACACTTGCATAGGAAATAATGTCATCAGTATCCTCTTACAAATGTCATATTTCCCACTTTTTGGGACAAATCAGAAATGTTTTATTGTCCCAAAAGCTGGGAAATTTATTTGCCGCAGCAGGTGTAACAAGTAAAATGGAATCAGATTGATGTATGTACAAATTTACTTGAAATACACATTTACATGATTAAATATGTATAATAGGTATGTGTGTTGAAATTAGTTTTTACAGTTATTGCACATTAAACATGTTATTAAACAAATGTCCCGGTTTGTGGGACAACCAAGGATTTCTGATTCTGATTGTCTTGTTTACAGAAATGTAATGTACAGCTTACCTCTGCACCCAGCCGCTGTTCTCCCTGTCCAAACGTCCTCCGTTTCTTTGTTGGCTGCTGCACTGATGCGCTGCATTCCTCAGTCAGAGAATGAATGGAGTCCCCAATGAGACACAAGTTCCACATCCACCTTCTGTGGATCCCAGCCGTTTTGAATAACAAACACAGAAAGCAAAATAACGCATTAGCGTGATTGCATCCAGCTAGCCACTGCTTCCTGGTGTACCAATTTTGGGAGAAGCGTCGTGTGTACAGTTTACCCTTCTCCTTGTCCTGCTGGCTTATCTTTACGTCGGGCTGATCTGGTCCAATCTCCTTGACATTAAGTTTTTCCACCATAGTTCTCCTCTCGAACGGATAAGAGACCGAACTGAATTCAGTGGCTGCTGAGATCCGGTATCCTGGTTGTAGGCTCACTGGCGTCCATGTCTGCGTCTGCTCCATGTGCGTCACGAGTCACGACCAAAAACGTGCTGGAGTCGAGACTCTCCGAGTTCTACCGAACACCAACGAAAGCCTTGGCGGTAGCTCTATCGCCCATCATGCTTCTGAAACGTTCTGAAACAACGTCGACGCTGATTGGATACATTCCCATTCCTACCCTTTGATATTCTTGTCAGCAATTGGACAACTGGTCCCGTCCTGTTTGGGCGATTGAAAAACAGCACACAGCCTCCACCGCTCGGCAGAGACCGGCAGAGACCGGCAGAGATCGGCAGAGACCAATATATATATATATGATTTATTTTTGTTACAAAACACACAATTAACTTAGAATATGTGATTATTGTTAATTTTATTTATTTATTTTTTAAATAAAAATTAAAAACAGTGGGGAAACTGGGAGGGCGGCGCCCTATCGCCCTCTACTGGCCAGCCGCCACTGTTAGAGTTGTTTTGTAAACCAGATGCAGCTGCTGGTAATCAGGAGGACGGTCTGCAGAGGAGAAAGCTGCTCCAAACAATCATTCATCATAAAGTCAGACATGTGCTAAACAGGAGGTCTGGGGCTCGTGCTAAACTTTCAAGGAGGCAAAAATCAAGCATCCTCCTATTTTCATCTCCTAAAAGAAGGAGCCAAACATTCTGGCAAAAACGAAAAGGCCATGAACGGCCAGCTTTCCTTAAAAGTAATACCCGTTGGATTAAAAGATGCGTATCAGCTCAGACGAACAAGTACTTCTGGACCTCTCTTTGGGTGTTTCGTTTCATTACTGCAATCAGGCTGGCAGCAGGGCTTGGTCCAGCATGAAGGAAACAGGGTGAAAGATGTTGATTTAAGTGACCCAATATGTGTTAGCATGATTGTGTTTGTGTGTGTGTTGGAGTTCGTACCCGTGTGTGTGTCCTGGTTTCAGTGGGATGAGGTAGCCAGGACAAACACCGGCTCTCGTTTATTTAGTATAATTAACCCAGCAGGAAATTTAAAAACAGCAATAAGGGAAGCCTGGTGGGCCTGGTGGCTTTTTTCACGTCGTAGCAGATTTTTATTCTTTGCGTTGATGACATTTAGCAAAAGAAATGCTAGAAATATTTTTAAGCAACTTTGTAAGCATCAGTTAAGATCTAGACAGAGAGCAGAGCAGTACACCCCGTGGGTTCCCTTTCCATCAATGCTCTCATTGTTTGGAGAACTCCTTTGATTGTTTTGTGATGCTGATGCTGATAAAACTTACCTGGAAAATAAACTACCCTCACACCCTCATAACACAGCCTTCAGTCTCCACTACCCTCTTATCTCAGACGTTGCAATCCACTGTTTACAATCCTTCACCGACCTTTTTACATAATGAACTAAAAGTAAATGGTAAAAACATTTTTACAAAGGTTTTGTCTGAACTTCTGTTTTGTTTTTTAACAAGTAATTTCCCTTATTAATTACTTATAACAATGAATGAAAAGGAAGATTTTATTTAGTTATTTGCAAAAACATTCAAATACTATTTACAAAACAAAATAGAAATGAGAATAAAAATGCTGTTTTGAGATTTGAAACGAACGTGAAAACTAAACCAGCTTTGCCAGAGAAGCCTATGATACTGCTGCTGCTAGAGTCTAAACAAGAACTAAGAGAACGGAGCACATCACTCCTGTTCTTAGATCTCTACACTGGTGACCAGAAGACCACTGAATAAATTTTAAAGTGCTCCTACTAGTTTATAAATCACTCAATGGCATGGAACCAGAATACAAGTCCGATCCCAATCCTGTATATACATCCAATAGGGCTCTGAGATCCTTAGGAAACAATCAGCTGGCAGAACCTCGGGTCAGAACCAAACAGGGGTGAAGATTCTTTTAGCTACTATGCTGCTCACATATGGAATCAGCCTCTCCAGGACTTCAGATCTGCCCTAACCCTATTGTTTAAATCAAAACTTAAAACCCTGATGTACTCATCAGCCTTTGAATGAATCGTTTCTTATGCTGCATCGTCTCCACTGTAATCTCTGAAGTAATCGCTCAACCTTAACTCTCTTTTTCTTTTAGCACTAAATTATAAATGTATCTGTGTAAATTTTTAATTTGTGTTCTTGTGTTTGTTGTTGTGCCATTTAATGCTAAAAAAGCACATTGAATTGCCCCTGTGTTTGAAATGTGCTACATAAATAAAGCTGCCTTGCCTTGCCTACCCACAATGCCTTGTGAAAATGAACGTGAGTGGCTTTATGCTTTAAAACTCATTTTAAAAGTGAAGACATTTCTTTAGCTCATGCAACATAACTGGCATCTACAAAAGTACACAAACTTTAAAATATCCTTGAAATGTTTTGCAGTTTAGGCTGCAGCACATATTTTACCAGAGAGTGTTAATTTGTAAACTTTTATTTTAGACTTCCTGTGTTTCGGGTACTTTATGCACACATGCATGTTTGAGACTCTTATATTGAAAGATTGAAAAAGTTTTCGCTGGGTTAGGGTCCAAACCTCAGACTTGTTCAGCAAAATACTTCATGATATTTGTGTTTTTAAAGCTTATATAATTCTCCGTTAAAAAAATAAATAAATAAAAACTGAAATCAAGTTGGGATCAGGAGCACAGTGTTGTTCACTTCCTATTGGTGTATTTTCAAAACGTTTTGATTTTTTTCCCTCTCAGAGATGTCCAAACAGGCCACTGTACCTTTGTGTAATTTATTAGTGGCCCAAAATAAGTTTAAGCTCAATAACACTGGGCGCAAATGAGCCTAATTTAATTTGTCCATCTTTTAATTTGTCTTAAAGGCGACATATTGTGCAAGACTCACCTTTTGCATCTTTTTGCGCAGTCATGTGGGCAGGGTCCGAAATTAACACTCGCCACTCGCCAAATGCGAGCAAATTGCTCCATTTGGCGAGTAAATTTTTGAGCTCTACCTGCCACCTGGCGAGTAAATGTTTGCACCAAATTAGTTATGTTTATCAGTCATCTTCCATGGATGCCTGATACTCCTCCCGCCTGTATGCAACGTACACAAACGTACGCAAAACGTGAACGCCGCATCCGTCATTTCCATCTATCCCATTCAATCAGTTTATCAAGTTAGCAGTTAGCTTCGTGTTTAAACTAGCAGTGAAATGTGGCGGTTTTTAACTGGAGTCAGCCAGCCTTCCAAAAGAAAACTCGTCGAACTGGAAGAAAAACCACCAGGACCAGTGGCAACCAGAAGATTTTGTGAAAAGTGGTGAACCGGAGATGGTGGAGTCGTGAGACAATGGCTACATTATGATGGCCACGTAGCGTTGCTGCCTTTCACAGACAACTGTCCTTCGGCATTCTTCAAATATCCAAAAAATGCCCATACTTCCGACTTTGTCTTCTCTGAGGGATAATAAATGTCCCGAGTGCTGCCGTCTCCTCTGGCCATTATTTCAGCTTTAGCTTAAAGAAAGTTTTGGTCGTAAACAACAAAGTGCGCATGTGCCGCCGGCAACTTCAGCAGATGATACGGTGGCTGGTAAGGGTCATCGCGCCTACACCGCCGCAGCCACGGTAATCCACCGAGATAATATATATTTTTTAAAAACAAGACGGTTATTATTGTCAACGTCTTTACCGGGGTTTACTGCTACACCAGTTACCGTGACAACCCTAGCCCTAACACACTTTCAGATATTCTCATGGTGCAGCTGTGTTCTCCAGAGATCGAGAACTATGACCCAAACGAGGCTGTAATGCTTTGGCACAAAGACGGTGTCAGAAGCAGGAGGCCAGACTTCATGGACAGAGAAAACAAGGAGTCTGACTAGATTTCAATGAAAGAGTTCATAAAAACATCTCTAAAAATAAATAAATAAATAGTAAAAATGACAAGAGTTGTTTTTCTTATTTAATTGATGTTTTAATTATTTTGTCACTGTTTGGAATCAACATAATATAGAATTACATGCTTTAGGTAGATCTAAATCATTTAGAATTTTGGCCCGTAAAAACTATGCTTGGCCGGTAGATTTTCATCATCTACCGGTCAACTTGGCCGGTGAGTAAAAAATTTAATTTCGGACCCTGCATGTGGGTCTTTACTGCCTCTATAAAAATTCTGAACTTGAAACAAATCCATCCATTCATTTTCTGTCTGTATTTGGTTTTAGGAATTGTCTAAATTTTAACCTAGAAATTTAGACCGACAGCGGCAGAAGCAAAATAATGACCTGCTTGAACATGAGATGTTTCATCATAAGCAATTTCATCCTCGTGAAAGTATAAATTCATGAATAAATAAATCAATGTTGCCCTGTATGTTGGTCTAGCTATGCTCTAAAGGAGCCTCAGCAGGCCTACCATTAACCTGAGCAGAATTATATTCTGCAAATTGCAATACTCCATCCGTTTGGTGAGCCAATCACAGCGTTCTATCCATCTGATGGACCAATCACAGCGTTCTATCTGTCTGATGGGCCAATCACAGCGTTCTGTCTGTCTGATGGACCAATCACATCGTTCTTTCCGTCTGATGGACCAATCACAGCGTTCTGTCTGTCTGATGGGCCAATCACAGCGTCCTATCTGTCTGATGGACCAATCACAGCACTCTACCAATTTGGTGGGCGGGATGATGTGGTGGAGAAAACTAAGATGGAGTCATCTCACTTAAAACTGCTTTGGCATCAACTTTAAACTATTTACACTTGGATATTTTTTTGAGTCAAGAGAAAAGTTACTTAGGGTTTTTGTTTAAAAAAAAAACGACATTTTTGCGTCTTCTTTGATGGTGTATGGCAGATTGCTGGGTTGACTGACATCCGAAGTGGTGAGTATGTCACATTGTTCACTGTCCAATAGCATGCAGGAACATTTTCACAGACAACCTTAGATCCCACCCCACAACTTATCTTTTTCTATGGGTCCTGGAAAGACTATTTGTTTACATTAATATAATGGCTTGTCAGGCTACTTAAAAAGTGCAGTTTCAAAAAGTCTCAGTTTGTGACATCACAAATGACAAACGGGAAAATTAAATAGAACCATCTCTCATGTGCAAGAGAGAGTTGCTGCTGGAGGAGCAGCAGCTCTCCTCCAATCTCCTTCCGGATATCAGAACCTCTCGGCAGGGGACGGGTGGGCGTGTCCAGCCCCAGCTTGTTTTCTTAAAGGGGCTTTACGGAGTTTTGAATTTTAATGCTCGCGATTGCCCCCTCAGGCCAAAAGCGTAACGGCAGCTTCAATAGTAGGCTCGTGCACGAGGCGCGCATGCTGTACATGCACACTCCTTAACGAAAATAACAGCTGAGACAGTTCCTTGTGTGTGTGTGTGTGTGTGTGTGTGTGTGTGTGTGTGTGTGTGTGTGTGTGTGTGTGTGTGTGTGTGTGCGTGTGGCCCGGAGGACAGAGGACAGGAGAACGCGCAGCTAATTAATTAAATAATTTGGTTCTGTACCTTTCTCTTCAGCACAGCCGACAAAGGTTTAAGATGGGTCAGTCCTCCTGCATGCTCAGATCATTCCCTTCCCTTGCTTGAAAATTTGTTCCAAAATGAAAGATGAACCCACCTCTTTTTTATCTGTGAATTCAATGCTGTTCGGCGAGTCTCAAATAAAAATTTGGGTATCTTACTGGCAAAAAAATATACCATTAATGTAAAAAAGAAACTCTAAATAAACCATGTTCACATTTAGATTCAAACCCAGGACTTCTGCATGGGAGTCCAACGTCTTACTAGGTGAGCTAAAGCACCAGTGACATCCTCTGTATCTGTAACATTTATATCCTTGATGACAGCTGAAACAATGTTCAAAGAACGGTTCGGAGCGAAAATGGCTATTTTGTTGCTAATTTTCAGGAAATATCTAGAAGAAAGTTCTACAGAAAGTAGCTAAGGGTCCTCAGAAATGTCGCTAGCTTTGTCACTAGGCGTTAGGAACAGCGACAAAGTGGTACTGCCTCGCTCTCTGCTGCTAAAGCTACGGATAGCAAATGCTACGGGCTATGCCTGAGCGTGAACGCACATAAAGCAGCCTGCTCAACCCGAGCAGCTCTCTTTTTCTGTGATTTTACAGAAAAACAGGCAATCACAGTAAAACTGCCACGGCTCATTCTACAGGACCAGGGCATTGCAGGAGAATGTGTGAAGAAGAAATTTATTATTTCTATACATGTTTTGGCTGTCACACTTCCATAATACCCCTTTAAAGTGACAGAGCCCTGAAATGACTCATTCTGGACGGTACTGAAAATGCAAAGAATAAAATAGCTGCAATTGCTACTTGGGAAGGAGTTTAGGCAAAGGACTTCATCATCATGTTTTATATCCACCATAGAACTATTATGACTCAAGAAAAGAAAGACATAACACATCCCAAAACTCTAAATAGTGCAGTTTTATTAAATCACAACAATATGAACAACATTTGTGAGTTGATGTGCTGAAGTTAAAGACCTGGTGGGGATTTGACACTTCTAGCAATTTTAAAGAACTCCTCTTTCTTTTCTTTTTCACTGCCTCATTAGAGATAATTGATGTTTTGATGTAGCTGTTGTTATGGAAACAACATGTGCAGCAGCCAAGTCATGGTCCTCAGTGAAAATTATTTAATGCAGGCTAAAGCACAACCATCCATTTAATGCCACTGTCGATTATTCTGATAGGGAAATAATTAAGTGGGTTGAACACATTCATGTGTGACGCTAAAACAAGCTCTTCGGGGTGTCGGGTTGAGCCCTAATGAAGGGAAAATAATAAACTCTGACCAAGTTCGCAGATTGAGCTGAGAGAGATGAGGAGCCGAGGGTGGGGTTAACTAAACCAACCTCCACAATGACAGGCTGATGGAGCCATTCATGGACGCTGTTTAAGTAACTCTTTACACCTCTGAGACACCGTGACCAGACTCACTAAAAATCTTGCACCAGAAATGCTCTGTGAGTGGGAGTGCAGCCCTCTGAGCCACCAGGTCACCTCTGTTTTATGTCCGCCACAACTGTAGGCCTCATGGTGTCCAGAGGAGGAGGGGATCCACGTGATCCTTGTTCAGTCTATCATCATCCCTTCCTACCCTTTTTAAAGCCATATTTATGTATTTTACAGCGCATTTTATAAATTCTCACCTCATTTCTTTACAACATTCGAACCTGAATTCACGTTTGATCGTCTCGATGTTTGGCCTGTAAATGAACTTGTGATGGAATTCGGTTTATTCAACCTCACGTTTGACCTGAGCTTCTCAAAATAAATCATCTAAGTGGAGTTGGTAATCATTTAGGTCTGCAGCAGCTCTGCGGTTGTTGCTTCACCCACGTGTGCAAGGACAGTGGCTATTACTAAACCAAACCTCTGGAACTGAGTTCATACCAACCACCAGGGGCGGATTTAGGACTGAAGAAGATCCGGGGCTTAGCACACGCAGGCATGCACGCGCGCGCGCACACACACACACACACACGACACGCACTAGTCAGCATCAAATATATTTGTCTTGTACCACATAAATTTTAATCTGAAGCTACATAATAAGCATTTTCAGGGCAGAGTATTGTTCCTGTTAGTGTTTAGTGTGAGATGATAGTAAATATTCCCTTTCTTTCTCCAACAACTTTACCTGATATTAAGCTAACTTTAGGCAAACCAGCAGCACAACAAATATTTTCAAATAAGTCTCACAAACCTGAGTCAACACAGTATCATCAAAGCTGGGGTTCTGTCGTCGTACTCTTGGTCTAAAAACGTCCTTATGTCCATCTTCACTCATGTGTTTCAGGCAGACTGTAGAAGAAGCAAGGCCAGTGTTGCCAACAGTTTTTGACTGAAAGTAGCTGAAGTTCACCCCAAAAGTTGCTAGATGTTGCCAGATGACGTCACGTGCTAATTTACATATTGATGACATCATCACGCCACATTGGCGTTCATTTCCCCCATAATAAAAACTATGTTATGTGTTAAAGTTATTAAGTAGTATGATTAAAATGGCCCAAATTGCTTTGATATGTACAATAAATTCCAAAAGTATCAATCAAGTGACATTAAGACAGATATGGTGTGGTGATCCAAACAGTTCTGTTGTAGGATATAACTCAGACTTCCTGCTCTCCTCATTCTCACAGACATTTTCCTAAAAAGCTGGGGGGGGGGGGGGGGGGGGGGGTTACACCTCATAGTTTCTCAACTTCTCTGTTGTGTTTTCTCTCCATCGTGATAATAACGGCACACCGAGCAACAGGGAGCAGGTGTCTCATAGTCAGAGGCGGAGCTGGCCTAAATGGCGCCCTGTGCGAGACCCCCCGTGACGCCCCCCCCCCCCCCCCCCACACACACACACACACACACAAGAAAAAAAATTACACCTACAACTTTGTTTCAAATGGCGTGGAGTGTATTATATATAACAACGTTTGCTAACTGAATACAACATCCAGCTCCTGGCCACCTTCTCACCACTTGTCAAAGTTCTACTGAAATAGTGATGACGACAACACCTGCCATCGCCTTCATTCCTGGGAAATATGAAAGTAGTTGGCACCTTGGTAGGTCCTCTTCGAACTAGCTCTGTGCGTATGCTGTCGGTAATTGGTGATGGCCACTTGGCTGGGTCTGAAGAAAGAGGCTCATCATCACCTTCAATGGGACTCATTGGTTGATCGTTCAGGCTTCTCTATTGACAGAAAACAGAAGCGTAACTCAACACATTGCTATGTGGACCATTTCACATATTCTATTAAAATACAATATGTGACATTCAAATTTCTCTAATGTTTGCAGGACACACACACACACACACACACTTGTGCAAAACTTACCTGACGTATCTTGTTGGGGAGACGTGGCAGCTGGCTGTCCCTCATCAAGTTCACATATACTGGTAGGTCTCTCTATTGACAGAAAATGGAAGCATAACTCACCACATTGCTATATGGAACAATTCCCATATTCTGTGAAAATACTATTTAAATGTCTATAGCTAAATGTTTGCTGGACACACACACGTGTGCAAAACCCACCTAAAGTATCTTCCTGGGGAGATGTGGTGCCAGCAGACTGTCCCTCCTCAAGTTCAAATACTGGTCTACTGGTATGAGCAGTGGAGGTAGATGGCTGTTCCTCAGTGGCAGCTGATGTCATCCCAAAATATCTGTGTAGGGCTCCTGATGTTGCATAAAACAAACAATACAATCTTCATGTCACGTCTGTTGCTTAAGCATTTTAATTAACATGTTAGAATGAGCATTTACAGTTTTCAGCAGTGGTGGAAAGAATTCTGAAAATCTGTACTCAAGTACAAGTACTGTTACAATGCTAAAATATTACTCATTTACAAGTAAAAGTACTGGTGTTAGAGAAATACTCAAGTAAAAGTACAAATTATTCATAAAAACCTCAGAGTATTATTTATTTTTAACGGCTGATGTCACCATCACCTCTCCAGACTGGGGCTGCCTGGAAATTGTGTTTTCCTTTACCAAAAGTTAAAACACCAACAATCTATTAATCATTAATAATTGATAAAATACAAAACAAGTGTTTTTCCCTAATTTTTTTGTCATTTTAAGTTTTTATTTCCTTATTCAGCAAATGTCTCCGGCACACAAAGAACTAAATGACCAGAGGAGCCACAACTATTGATTAAATATCCATGAATCCATTTTAACTGGTTAAATTCTTCAACTCTCCCACGCTGCTTCAAGGTCACTGTGAGTTAACATAGCCGCGGTGTGCTGTGCAGCACACAACGCAACACGATGACATCATCGACTTGTACAGTGCTGAAAGGCGAGACAGTCTCAACTTTCAGCTAAAAAAAGACTGCTCTAGCTATTATAGTTTTTATTTTATGGCAGTTTACAGTATAAACGGGATCTTACTGGCAGGGCACCTCCAGCGGCCCGCTGCTGCTCCGTTTTTCGTGGGGTAAATAATACGTAGCTCATTTCCTGAGTCCAAATAGAAAGGCGAATGGCGCCGGCGCGAGACCTGCCGCCCACCGTCAATGTATTTCAGCAAAATTCTCAAAGACTCATTTTAATTTGATAGCGTTTGGTTATCAGCCTTTCGGTTTTCCCACTCTTAGCTTTTCATAAAAGCTCATTTGACAAAGAAAAAGCTAGCGGTTGGAAGTACTTCATAATACATGCAATGTAAGAAGCTAGCAAAAGACATTTGAAGGGATCATCATAGCACCATGCAAAACGTTCAGATTAGAGAGGTTAGTTAATCAATAAGTTGGGGGACAGGCGGGAAAAATACCAACTAAATAATAAAGAGATGCATACCTGCATCTTTTCCTCGTTTCTCCTCCTCTTCTTTTCTTTTTTTCCGAAATTGGGCACCAGATGGCTTCGACCGCTTCTTCTCCATTATGTTTGTGAGCGGTGATATGTGAAACGGTACCTGTATCCCTCCGTCATCACTCTCCGAGATCCCTCCGCCCCCACCTGAATAAGGGCGCTATAGAGCGCACTACAGAGGCGCGGCGGACACAAGGGGGCGCGATAAAATCCCAATATAAACGCAAACAATGACTTTGTTGTGCTTGTATTACAGAAATATTATTATTATCATCACTCATCACTATTATTATTATGAAGAACATGTGATTTCTATGTTTTGTTGATGTATCGGTTGATGGAAGAAAAAACAAATTAAAAAAAAAAAAAAAAAAAAAAAAAAAGAAATTAAATGCCGCCCCCTCCAGACCGCCGCCCTGTTCGGCCGCACATGTTGCACATATCAAGCTCCGCCACTGCTCATAGTATAAGCATCCCTGTGTCACTGAAGGAAATTCAGATGAGCCACAGAGTTGCGTGTGTAAACGGGACGGTAGTTGAGACTCCCGTTGACTTTATTTGCCAAATGCAGGAAAAGCTAAAGTGTCTGACGGCTGCAGAATCAGAGATCGCAGGTTGACGCCTGTGCTGTCTCTAGTAAAAGTGTGAGCCTGCAGCAGCAGCAGATGTAAATCGCGGTCTCCAGCTCTGCAGCTGTACCTTTTTGTCTTTAGCGAATCAGCCCGCCGAAAACGGTCTATGATTGGTCAGTCCTCGTGCGCATGTGCAGATTATCGTTCTCTTTCCTTACTCCCGGAAGAACGGATCAGAGCGCAAATGGTTTCTTTGTTGCTAATCTGTAGGGAATATCTGCAAGAAAGTTCTACAGAAAGTAGCAACGGGTCCTGAGAAATGTCGCTAGGTTTGTTGCTAGGCGCTTTTTGGAAAAAAGTCGTTGAGGGGGGTCAAAAAGTCGTTAGGAACAGCAACGAAGTCGCTGAGTTGGCAACACTGAGCAAGGCACTGTAGAAGAAGCCTGCTGCTGAAGGGCTTCTTCTTCAGTGGTGGAGGCTCAGACAGGCTGTATACAAACTACTGCCAGCTGCTCCCTCTCTGTTGGACTTTGGTACTGCATGTTACTTCCACGTTTTAGATCTGGGGCTTTTCATAAAACATTCGGGGCTTGAGCCCCAGTAGCCGGGCCTAACCACGCCCCTGCCAACCACAGATAAATCTGGCCACCTTAAAGAGACAATGTGTAGTTATTGGAAATATCCATCAAAATGTTGTTGAAAGCCAATTAAATGAAGCCCAGTTATCGAATAAATTGATAATTGGCAGCTTTCTAACATGCAACCATTAAAAAACCAAAGTGCTTGTATGATAGTGCTTCTTAAATATTTAGCTATAAATATTTTTAATAAGATATCAAGTATTTTCCAAGTCAAAACTATTTTCTAGTGAAGCTGTTTGTGGCTAAAGAATGAACCGAGTCCAAAGTCTTGGGTGATTTCTACAATTTGTGATAAGAAAACAGAAAAATAACTAGAAAGATAAAGACTTACTAATTAAACATGATCCTGGTTTTGGCTTCTGCATGTTAGAAATAATAAAACACAGAGAAATGAGGAGTGTTGATGAAGTACATTCTGTAATCTAAAGAAAACTAGATAATGAAAACTTATGTGCCAAGTCATATTTTATTTTCCCACTATAATAATATAAAAAGATCTTTACTCCAAAGTTGACTCTGTTGTTCATCGTCTTTGGCCAAAAGTCTCAGTGGGACAATGTGCACCTGGATCCTAAAAGAAGGATAATAAAATGCAGCATTTTAACAAATCAACCATCAAGTGAAATGCAGATGTTCTTCCTCTGCAAGAAAACCTGAACTTTGGCTTCTGACATCTTTAGAATAGATTAAAAAGCTTGCTGTAAGGCTGAGACTCAAGAAAGAACAGAAACATTACACGCTTTTTATCATGAGAAAAACAAATGCTCTGCAGTAAGTCAAATTTTTAATAAAGTTGTAATTATGAGATCTTTTTAAATAAAATACTATTTCATGCAACACAGGAGTCAAACAGACTTTATGGGGTTTGCATAAAAACTACATTTAAACATGTCTATTTCACTATTTTTTGGCGGAATTGAAATTTGAAGGTCTCTGACCGAAAGCTCGACAAATAAAGCTCTCACATCACACACTGAAGTGTGCGGATTCTGATCTTTTTGGTGGAAATGTGAATAAAAACAAGCAAAATTCTTTTATATCTGATAGAAATATAGCAAAAAAACTTTAAGCTCAATTTGACTCCATTATGAATTGAACAGCAATTAATTTGGTGACGTCTAAATATTAAAATGAAGTAATTTAATGACCATTTTCTTCTCCCGTGTTTTAAAGTCCCTCCCAGCAGCAGAACCTCAGGAGCAGCGGGCCTCTACCACAGATCCGGGTCCAGCTGGCCGAGGCCCTACGAGTTCTGCACCTCCGGTGTGTCCGACCTCTGGAGAGGAGAACCTTATACCTCCTTCCCCTTCCCTCCATCCATGCTTGGACGAGTGCTCTTAGCGTACCATGAGCCCAAAGTATTTCACTGTTTGACTTGGCAGCTCTCACCAGAACCATCGGCAGCGGAAGGAGCAGCCTGCTGGACTCTGAGGGGAAACACAAGCTTTAAATCGGGTCCAGCTTTTTAGTGCTTTTGTCTCAGAGACAGGAGCTCTTAGTGGGCACAACAAACACGTCAACGCTGAGTTTATTTATCATTGTGTCATCTGCTTTTAATCCTATTTTATGTTTATTCTGAGGTCATATGGTCTGTTGACCATTTTGGTATGTAGTCAATTAGTGGGAAAAGGGATTTTAATTACAAAAACCAAGAAAGTACAAATATTGCAGATATGAACTTTTAAAAATGCCTCTGAGGAAAAGATAACATCTTAATGTCAAGATAACAAATGGTAAACGGTCTGTATTTGTATAGCATCTTCTTAGTGTTCTGCAACCCCCCAAGGTGCTTTACAACACAAACAGCTATGATGTAGAAACAATTGCCCTGGGGCACAGTGACGGGAGCGAGATTGCCAAACACAGGTGCCACTGGTTCTTCCGACCACCACCAGCAAGTAAGGAGGATTAAGTGTCTTGCCCAAGGACACAACAGCAGCAGGCTCTGGTCGGAGTCAAGACTGAACCTGCAACCTTCGGATTAAGTGTCTAAGTTTGCTCTCAACATAAGTTTTGCAACATTAAGAGGAAAGCTTACGATCTTTAGGTTTTCACATGAGGACCTTGCATGGCTGTTTTAAAATGTCCTAATTCAGTGTTGTTGTTTAGATGCTTTGTGAAAGTTTTCTAGTCTCCTTTAAAGCTGCAAAGACAAATTTAGAAAACAAATTAGCTTAAAACATTTTTGTTCCTGCCTCTTAACAATTTTTAACATAGTACAGCTGTAAATGTAGTGTGGAGATAAAAAAAGCAAAAAAATTAAAGAATAAAGTGGTTCTGTTGCATTTGTCTAAAAACATCCGCCAATGACAAGGCTCAGACCAAAAGCAACTGTTGACCCATCCGGTTGTCATCTCACCAAACCGTAGCATTTTCCTGGGTTCTCCATTCTTTACACACTCACATATTTAGCAACAGAACACCACTGGTGTGAGAGGTTCGTGCCAAACGAACAGAAATGTCTCAAAAACCCAGACCTCGGATCTGTTATGCTTTAACATTTTGGGCAATGGGAGAGGTAACTGAAAGGTTTGATGTGTAACGTGTCTGTAATGTAAAAGTAGTAAAAACAGTTACAGATCCGTTCTGACTGACATTTTAATGTCAATATCGTTGGATAATATCAGACGTCTCTAGTCTCCTTGCTTTCACACTTGGCATCACTATATCTCAGCACACATATTTTCTAATAAATGACAGGAAGTATTAAGAACATTTAAATGAACATGTTTATTTTCATCAACACAAAGCAGATCGGTCCATTTCCACTGAATGTTGGGAATCTTTTCGCCACGCTGGTTTTCAGACAGGTATCTGAGACTTGCACCAAATTATTCACACTGATAGCTGAAAGGAAGGCTTTTGATGCATGAAACTGTAAAGCGATCACCTGTTGCATTAATCCAATAGAGTCTCTTGCTGAGTCAACAGTCGTCTTTGCATCAGGTTTCAAAATTTATGGCTGGAAAACCACCTATTTCTTATTTCTATAATTTTACTACTAAAAGTACTCTACATATTCTACCAACTACTTATTGTAACTGTTACATGGTTTAGTTCATTCCAAAGTACCTTAACAACGAGGTTGAGATAAGGAGAAAAAATAAAAACTGATGAAAAAAGATTTTTTTAGAAGTAAGATGGGAGAAAAGTTAAAATGCTCGTTGAAAACCTCATAAGTCTGTTGTTTTTTATATTAATCTAAAGAAATAAAAATATCATCATATTCTGAAATACACAACATTGAAAGCTAAATGTGTTTTACTAAATCAGTCATCAAGTCTGCATATTTCACCAGCTAATTATTAATAACACACACATGACAAAGCTACACATTTCCTGCTTATTTAATCGTTTTATTCATTAGTGTGTGTGTTTTGGCGAGGTGGGATTTTTACGCCCTGGTCTTTGCCTGACAGATACTTTCATCCTCCCAGGATTAAATCCCAACACCATCATGAATGATGAGCTGTAATGTGGTTGGCGCTTTCGCAGGATTTCTCCTTCGTTCCCGTGTCCATCCTGTGAAAACAAGTTTCTGTTTTGGAGAAAGGAGGGAAGGGGAGGGCGGCATTCCTCGGACCGTGTCCATGAAAGAGCTTTCCATCTATTTTTGGGCACGTCTCCTGCATCCCACACACACATGATTCCCCTCGGAGTGTCTGGTGACATCTTTTCCCAGAGATCGCTCTAAATAAGCATCCCAGGTCATCTTTATTTGTCACGTGGGCACTCCCAGATCCAGTATGTGGAAAGATTGTCATGATTTGGTAGAAAAACCAGCAGGAGGGTTGTGTTTGCCAGAACTCGAATAACTGGTATTTGGGAGCATTTAAAAGATACGAGCCAATTTTTGTCAGAAATGAGAAAAGAGGCCAAAGAGGTGTAGCGCTAGTTCTTGGCTCTTTTAGATCTCCTCTTTATTTCCAAATACTTGAGTCGCAATGAATCATCTTAAAGTGACATTTGTCATATAACTGGTCACTGTGAATTCCCCAAAGGATCACGGTGGAAAGGTTCCCAGAAAGCAACACGATTGGAAAATTCTCTAAATAAATCCTGACTTGTTTCCCAGAGACATGGATGGATGGATGGATGGATGGATGGATGAAAGTTCTGTGGATTAATCTGCAGTCCAGAGTCAGAATATTCAGTCAGGATGATTTAATTTCCCCAACAATGTTTTCTTGACACTTCTGCAGCATGTTCACATAAAATGTCACGGCTTAAATCTATTTAGGAAAGCAATCAGGAGAGTCGTTTGTTATTCAGAATGGACTCTACCAAGCAGCTGACCCAAGGTTAAAGGGTTAATTATGTTTCTCTTTGTTTACATTTTGTTTGGCACCCATTTCTCCCACTTAGACTCTGAAACTAAACTGAGAAGGGTTCCAGAAGCCTGCAGCTATTGAGAGAAAACTAGTTTAGTAAATTGTTTTAACATATTCCGAATTCCAGCAACATGAGAGCGAGGTGCTGTGAGAATTTTACAATCAGCATAAAAATTTTATAAGTGACTTTAATCTCAAAGCATCACAACTTTAAAGAAATTAACAGGAAATTGTTTTTTGGGTGTGAAAAAGTTCCTGTTAGCCACTCACAAGGACTCGCAGATTTGAGAGTTTATTTTGCGTTTTGTAAAGAAAATACAAATGTAGGGAGGAAAAATACTTTAGGAATTACGTGGAGTATTTTAATATGAAGCAGTTGCCCATGTTTTTGTACTTTACTCCTAAAAAAAGGTTTTTTTTTCCTCAAAAAATTATAACCTAGCTAAATCTTCTAGTTCAGAGACAATCCAACCCACAGCCAGGCACCAGAGAGTTTAAATACTGAGGGAGGTGATTAGGAAGTGGACACAGGTGAGCTGATTGGAGACACATATCAGGTGGTGAAATGTGGAGATGGAACCATGGAAAGGCTCAAGAAAGCTAAACCCAAAAATACACATGTGAGCACTAAGCCCTGCTAAACTAATATAGCGACGGTCTAAAGACACCTTAGCATTAAAGTCGATCCATGAAGGAAATGCTGCACATACCTTGATTCATAACCTGAATCATAACCCATTTAAATTTTCATCATCTCATATAATTTAATTAATTTAAAACATAACTTTCATTTTACATGTCTGATCTTATTTTTAAAACCTAAGCAGCAGCACAATGTCCCAAAGTTTTCCCTTCGCCTGCTGACATAATCCGTCTGACTCTTTCCATCGCTTTCTTTACTTTTGCCGTCAAAATGGGTTTTTTGGTTGAGTAAGAGAAAATAAAACATTATTTTAGTAGCTCATAAACATGTTCTCCTTCTCTCACTGATGCACAGATAAGTGAACCAACACAGAACAAGTGACTGACCCACATAAACAATATGAAACTCATCCCTACACCCCCACACGGTAGTATAAGGTTTCTCTGTGTGTTGGCTGCTTGACACATCCATGCACCACTGACAACTGGGATGTTTCTGAGCCTGTCTGCAGGTTAGCAACGGCTTTTCCATGCTCACTTAATTCTTCAGTGCTTTCTTTAGTCTCTAGTCTCAAAATCTCAAAGCCAAAAAAAAAAATTCATGAAAATAAAGAAAGAGGCAAGAAAAACTTGCATCCAGGCATCCATCCAATTTATAAGGAAGGTTTTTCTCATTTTTATGGATAAAGGTGGAAAACTCAGGAGGAAACTGTTCTTTCAGACTTTCGACTTTGATGAATTTACATGTTAATGTTGGAATTTTAAAATGTGCAGAATTTTAAGTTGCTGACTGAAAGTTTATTAACGGGCACATTAGCCTCACAAGTAAACCTGCAGTGAGTTTTCATCATCCTGTGGCAGGGCGTTCTCTGAGGGGATGATTTATAGGACGGATAGAAATAGTTTTCCGATGACTTAGATTCTGCACAGCAAAGAAGAATGGCTGCATTGTGCAGAACACAAACCAAATCCTCTGAGCGCCACGGTCCAATCTGTGCTACTCACACCCAGCCATTAATCAAGACTAAAGGATTCATAAAAAACAACACACACATTTGCTCTTAATTTACTGTAACTTCGCTTGTTTGTGTTTTTAGGAGTTACACAGAAGATTTAGCTAAAGTGGCTGAAAGAGACAATTTAATCAAACTTATTTAATCACCACTTTCTAAAAATAAAAGATTTTAGCCTCAGAGATAAAATCTGTTCTTCATTCACAATCAGAACTATTGTTAATAAATCAGGCAGCTTGAGACAAAAAGGCTATCCAACACTTTACACCAATCCATTAAAGAGAACCTAACATATCCAAAGGTATTATGGTGCTGCAGACTTTAGTTTATTTATTTAAACAATCAATTCAACTAAATTAACTAAATTAATCGTCTCCATTTCCTTCAGTGGTTCAAAAGTGAAGTTAATGTATTCTGTTTACAGAGTGAGCTTAGGGCTAAATACCCCATTAATTTAATTTTAATGGAAGGAAACAACTTCTGCAACCAGCCACTAGGGGGGAGCACTGGTTCTGTATGTGACTTCAACTTCTGCTTCACTTTCCAACATTTATCCTTTCTTTTGAATCAAATGATGAGTTTGGCCAAATCCCACTTCCACACTTGCGCCCTTCAATTGCACTATCCCAGCTAGGGGTGCAGGTGCGGATTCTCAAGCGTGGACGTTTATCACGCTCCTTTTGCACCCTTGATCCGCACCTCACCCCAGTCTGCACCGATGCGGACTTGGGTGAAGGGTATTACCACAATATATAGCTGCGGGAGAAAAGGCTTAAGTGCCTCTTCTAAAAATGTGTATTTTTAAATGAAAGTAGTTCATTTTAGGATGAGGAATTAATGCTCAGAATGTTTTAGACAAAGCAGCAATGGATGTAAATTTATTTCAAATATTTGTTTGGTTGTTTGTTCGAAAGTTGTTAATTTAGGTTTTTCAAAAAAAGTAGCACTTTGCGGTGCAGTCATGGATATATATACTAGGTTGTGGTCGATGATGTAATGCTCCCTGTCTCAATTTGGCAATTATTTGCACAGTTGTATGTCACACATTCAAAGCCTTACTGCACACTTCCTCCAAGTGCGCTTCACAGAAGACCGTAGGGCACAGTGCAAGTATTGGGATTGGGCCTTGGAAAAATAAATAACACACACAGCTGCTTTTAACTAACTGTTGCTGTTTTCTTTTATTTATGCTAACGATAGCATCAACATATTAAATTATCTTCTTGATTTCATTTTGGCTTTTTGCTGACAGTTTCTTAAAAATAGACTAGATTCCAAATAATCTAGTCTTTGCCACGGTCTCTGACGTTTACAATCAGGGATTGATCTTGTTGGTTTTTTGAGTCATTTTCTCTGCTGACTCAGTACACCTGGATCTAATTCGGCCATCATCACACCTGTCTCGTATTTGGATTTTGATCTGAGTGTGTAGCTAATAGTGATGGGAATTCCGGCTCTTTTTAGAGAGCCGGTTCTTTTGGCTCAGCTCACCAAAAAGAGCCGGCTCTTTCGGCTCCCAAGTGGCTCCTCAGATTTTCTGTAGCATAGAGTACATTTATAACCAAAATAATGCAAAACTATATGTAAAATGATTTACTAATGTAAAAAAATGCAATATATTAAATATGTATCATTTATATGGATTTAATAACTAAACGCCTTAAGAAATCTCCGCTTTCCGACTGCTGGCGCTCATTTTTTCACCATCTTCGTCGCACTCTCCTCTTTCTCGCTCGCCTTTTTCCTCCTCCTAATTCCCTCTCATCTCCCTCCACCCGCATGTGCTCTGCTGTGTGTCTGAGTCTGATCCTCCCTCTTCCCCGCCCCAACTGCTCTGTGTGTTAACAGTCTGGACACGCGGTTACACATGTTGGCCAATCGCCTGTAGCTTTCAGCAAGGCAAGGGGGGAGGGGAGAGGGGAGGGGACGGCTCCCAATGACGAGCCGGCTCCCGTCGTTCACTTCAAAGAGCCGGCTCTTAGAGCCGGTTCGTTCGCCACCGGCACATCACTAGTAGCTAATAGGGCCTGCACGACTTTATTTTTTTAAAGTCGACAGTCAAGTAATGGAAGTCGAGTCGACCCACGACTAGTCGTTGATGACGTCATACGCCGGAAGCGACGGGGGGGGGGGGTCGGTCGGTAGGTTCGCTGGAGTTTTTGACAATTAAAATTGCGCCCACATTTTCTAAGTTAACACATCTTTTAACAACGGTAGTTTCTGCATCCTACTTCAGTCATCTCCCCCCTCCACCTGCGCAGCAGCTGCAAACTCACTGATGCGCCTGCACCCTTTCCTGCTGCTCTAAACATTAAAATAATTATTTCATTTTCTGTTCCTCACTTCTGATTACCTTCAATGGTGTCTGTTTGTTGCAACCACCAGGTACAAAAACTAACTTGTTTTTATTTGACTATTTTTCTGTCCTGCCTGTTTATTATCTTCCTGCATCTCCTCTCAATCCTAAAGAGAAACTGCTACCTGGGTTCATATATATTCACCTTATGAGTTACCTTTGAACTGCAGTTCTAAAAAGATCTACCGACCGCAAAAACAGCGGAGTGCCGCTGCTCGCCGGCTGACTACAACGGGACCGTTTTTGCTGTGGAGTTCATGCCGGAGCGGAGCGGAGTGGAGATAGTGGAATCTTGGGTGTGCGTCACCGGAGGACAACAGGTGATGCGCCTCGCTCCGCAGCAGCGAAATGCATCAGGCACAAATAACAGACAGAAAAAATGAAAGGAAATGAGCCGACATGAACGATCGCGTGTTTAATTTGTTTTTGAAGTGGTGACACCTGATTTGGCGGTGCTCAGGACGCAATGTCTGGAGCGCACGTCAACGATCAGAGCTTTGCATGCACAAACTGGTTAAGATTAGGATGGGGGTGAGGGGAAGGTTAAATTGCAAGAGGGAAAAGGTCACAGTTTGGTTAAATGTCCGTTTTACCGCCGGTGTCAGTACCGCACAGCGCG
Source organism: Nothobranchius furzeri (assembly GCF_043380555.1). Lineage (NCBI taxonomy): Eukaryota > Metazoa > Chordata > Actinopteri > Cyprinodontiformes > Nothobranchiidae > Nothobranchius > Nothobranchius furzeri. The sequence continues at coordinate 5,209,842 of NC_091744.1, read as the reverse complement.
TCGCCTCTGCCTCGATCCAGACGCGCAGGGGCTCATCACCTGCTGTCTTTTCCGAGGACTGCATCTTGTCAGTCATTATCACGTGACAGCGACTAGTTGATGACAGGCATAAAAAGTCACTACAGAGCCGTGAAGTCGACTAGTCGACTAGTCGACTAGTTCGTACAACCCCTAGTAGCTAAGAGTTTGGAGAACGATACAAATACTTAGTGAATTCAGAAAAATTTAGATGAACTTTTCACTACTTGGATTTTTGCACTTTTCAGGTTGAATTGGGAAAGATTCTCATCTAAAATGCAAAATGTACTCTAGCATAGCCTCTGTGTGTGTGTGTGTGTGTGTGTGTGTGTGTGTGTGTGTGTGTGTGTGTGTGTGTGTGTGTGTGTGTGTGTGTGTGTGTGTGTGTGTGTTTGTTACCTTCTCAGGACAGTTTATTGGGTCTATCCTGCAACGTGGAGACCTCTTGAACTTATGGGGACATTTGGCTGGTCCCCACAAGGGAAAATCCTCTAAAGCCTGGTTTTAGAGCTATGGTGTGCATTAACTTTTAGTTAGGGTTAAGGTTAGGAATAGAACTCCATTAGTCATGGTTAGGGTTAGGGTATGGGTTAGGCATGATTCAGCCACAAAAATGAATGGAAGTCAATGACAAGTCCCCACAAGTGTATGAATACCAGCATGTGTGTGTGTAATTGCGCATGTGTATTTTATCATTAACGTTTTTCTGGCGCCACCTGCCAACATTTAGGAACTAACTCAACTCTTTCATGACAGATATCATAACACACTCTGCATGTGTTACCATCCAGACGTTATTTTATCAGGGTGAGAAACTCCATCAGGTCCACAATTTAAACGCCTGTCTTTTACTTTTTAATTATGCTGGTTTGAAGCCATTCTATTAGACAAATAAACTAAACACAGATGATGTGAAACAAAATCGCAGGAGGACACATTCAAATTTTGTTTTAAAGCTGAATATTTTTCAGGAGCTTTCCCAAACCATGCTTTAGCTTCCGAATAAAAATTTCCAGATTCATATTTTGAAACCTTAATGGAGCTTTGATGGGTCAAGAGGCTTTGACCTCCCCTGATTGCTGAAAATCTGCAGACTTCTTCATCCTTGAAAACACAAATGATCGATGGGTTGTGGATTCGATCAAATCCAAGTGTCTTATGTTCGAGTGGAAGTAATGACTAAAAAAAAAACTAATATTTCAGAAATATTGGCATCTTAATAATGCCAATAGTAATATTTTATCATATATTGTTACTATTGTTGCTCTGGAAGGTGTAAAATGGCGTGATGCTGCCCCTTTAATTAATCAAAGTTATGTTTTTTAAAGTAGCCTCATTTTCTGTTTCTTTGGAAGCCCATTCCCGCCACTCAGATAAAAAATAAAAAAAATCCTATAATTATGACTGAGCTGAGATAATCTTTTTTTCATCTGAGTGGCGGGAATGGGCTTCCATATTTACTTTTATCTTTTAGCCTTCTTAATTACTATATATTTCTACAATTTTACAAATCACCCAAAAATGTATTATTTAAAAGAAATGTGATTGTAAATTTGTAATTTTTCAGATTTTTTGTTATTTTCTTTAATGAAATTATGACAAAGACCTTTCAGTTTAAAGTGATATAATTATAACCAGTCTTTTGACCTACAGCCTATTTGTCATGTAGTGTTGTTGTTAGAGGTTGAAGACAAGCAATGAAATTGTCATTTTTCACCTCTGGGTTGTAAAGAGGCTGAGGTAGACAGCAGGTGGTAGAAGGTCATGAGAAATTGTTCAGCTCTTTTATGTGAATTCTGCAAAAGGAGATGGCTGTGATCAAACGAACGTGCCCGCCGTGACCAGCCTTGTGCACGATGCTTTCATGATTATTTAGACAAGCTTATGTTCCGCACAAATAAAGGCTTTCCCCGTGAGAGCTGGGTCTGCTGTGTTCATGAGGTTGCCAACTTTTGCATCTCCACTCAGTCTTTTCTCAGATTCTCTTCTGCTTCTCCGGCGTTCACGCTGGCTGACCTTTCCATCACCTTCCTTAAATAAATTCAGTGTGAAATTGGAACGCATCTCCTGTAATGTCCAGAAACCAAAACCTTTCCAATCCTTGACATCCCGCCTCCTTCAACAATCAGATGACCATTTCAGCATTACTAAAACCCCTGATGCTGAATGTGCTCAGAAGTCTCCTACACACAACCATATGTGGTTTGTTTGCCAAATTGTGTATTTATTACCGGTCAGAAGAAGGTTTAGATCTTCTGTGGGATCCTGCAGACTGTTGGCATCCAGCCAGCAGCCGTGTTTGAGGCTGGGATGAGGATGAGTGAAGAGGTGTGAGGAGGATGAGCTGTCCTGCTCCGTTACTGGGATTTATGGGAGTTTAGTTTGGTGATCATTCCTGGTTTGGTGGACAAGTGAAATGCAGGTGGTAGTTTGAAGGTTTGGAGCCATGCATGAGAGCTTAAAAGATTAAAAAAAATGCTAAATGTCAGTTTACCTCCCATGCAGCTTTCATAATTTATCATTGATGATTGTGTTTGTTAAAGAATCATGAAATAGATTTTAAAGTAATAGTGAGCAGTTTCCTGCTCTTCTGCCCTACTGGTTGAAAGTGGAATTACCACCGTTGTAAACAACACTGCTGTAGTAGCGCTAACAATGAGCTACCACTAACATGAGCCAATTAATACTAAAGTAAACCACAAAGTAGAAAGATCCACACTGTTGGATACAAATATTATTACTTACATGTCCAGTAGCAGCAAAGCCAGGTCACCATCAGTCCATGATTTTTGTAGCTTACTTTAACTCTCTCAAAATAGCGCTTAGACACTAGCATCGGCTCTACTCCGCCTTGACCAGGTTGTGAGTGTTCTCATTTGGGTGGCCTTGGATTTTCTTGTGCGCAACCGGATGTCTTTTCAGCCCTCTTCCCGAGGCGATCTACCTGGAGCCAAATTAGTCGATGCTAGTGTGTAAGTGGTAAAACTAGTGTGAACTGTGCCAAAGTTCATTATGGTTTTAGCTTTTTGCTTCACCTCCAGACATGACTCTCTTACTTTTATTTCCAGGCTCTGCCATGATGCCAACAGAGAAAGCTAACTTTTTTCTTTTTCTTCTTCTTGTTTTTTATATTGAGGATCGACAAACTTGAACATCAGAGCTGCCAACTCTCACACAGGAAGAATCACACTTTTCTGCACATTGCCACATTTCAACTAATTATACAGATATTCAGTTATATTCTGGGGTGTAGGTATCCAAGACACATCCCCAGCTTGTATTTTGATCACTTATGGATCACACAGTCTTTCTTTTCAACTTTGTCATTAAGTTAATCAGTAACTATAGACTCATCCCAGCGTGTCTACTGGTAAAGTTTCTAGTCAGATGTGAATGAAACTTTCAGAAATTAACAATCACACATAAATCTACAACTGATCAAATTATAGACTGTGTCCAAAATCAAGATCCTCGAAGTCTCCAGCCTACATCGACTGGGTAGGTCCTTCGTCAAGGATGCAATTTTGATTTCAAACTTCAGCTGTAAGTCTTTAACTTACATCATGATCTAAAACAAATGTTTAGATATTTAAGATTTAATGAATTAAGAAAGGGTTTCCCTCCTGGACCACATCAGAGCAAATTGATCTCACCAGAATCCGAACTCCTCCTGACTAGCCTCTGTGTAAACACCAAGAGGGAAGGAAGAGGAGCAGAGTGGGCTGGCGGGTGGGGGTGGGGGGGTGAGGCTGAGTGATGAAGGATGGCCAGGAATTCAGAGCGGGAGGGTTTGAAGAAGATCATGGCAGAGATGATGGATTTACTTTTATAAGTTGAAGAAAACATTTATAAACATGCTGAAAAGCTTCTTCAGAGAGAAGAAAAGTTTCTTACAATCAATGGTGACACGAGGCCAACTTGGCTGTTTATTTAAAGAGACCATAACTTAAAAAATAACTTCTTGGGGAGGAGGAGTGTGGGACGAGCAGAAAAATATCAAATCAATGATTAATAGTGATAAATGTTAAAATATCACCTGTTTTATGTCATTTAGACAGAAACATCTGAAAGCTGTTTGATGAGAAAGCCCAAAGGCTGATGAAGGAGCTGCTGCTGCTGCTGGGGGTGGTGGTGGTGGTAAAGTGTGTGTGTAGGGGTGGGGGGTGGGGTAGTTGCTGTTCGTCCACGGTTGTGAGGAGATAAAGCTGTGTTCACTTTTACGTAGAATATTTAATTAATTGACATGATTTTAGATTACTTTCCTCATCAGTAGCCAATCAGATTGAAACTCCAGATTGTTTTTTTTTTCAAAATATAAGTCCATTTGAAGATGAAATCTTTTGGATTATTTAAAAAAATGAGTTTATACTGTTTTTATTTATGTTTTCATGCTTTTTTCTACAACTTTTTGATAGTTCTGATGTTGTTTGAGGCAAATGTTAAACATTTTTTTAAATGTAACCCAAAAACCTGTTTTTCTAATTTTATAGATTTTGTTTGAGACTCAAGAATTTAAATCAATAAGATGTTCATTGGTCAAAGTGAAACTGCAAATTTCAGTCACTTTAATTTTGTTAAGCTAAATCCATTTTCTTGCCATGAGAAAGCTTTTAAAAAGTTGAGGTTTGACAATGAAATCATAATAGCTGAAAATCTGACTTTATTTGGTAATGAAAACAAGCTTTTTATTCAGTGAAATTTAAATGATGAACATTGGTGTGATGATTTTCTTGAGAATTCTCTCCATCCTTACATTTTGCTTCAAAACAGGCACTTGTATAATTTTTAAATGAACATTTCGTCAACATTTCTGAAGATTTAATCAGCTGAATCTCTGAAAAACACCAACTTTATCACAGTTTGATGCATAAAATTCAATTTGAGCATCAGCTAAATGATTCCCAAACACTCATAAGCTGAAAAATGTCACAAAGCATGGTTTTCTTTTCGTTTCCAACAGATGCGACTTTCATGCATCTGCAGTAGATGGATGTTGCACTTGACACTCATCATTTTCTCCCCCAATTGTCCACTTGTTCCAGTCACAAACCACTTGTTCCAGTCACAGGTGCATAAAAACCACTAAAAATGAGAGAAAAAGCAGCAAAAATCTAAAGGACCAAAGTGTGCTACAAAAACAGCTCAAAAGTGGATAACATGACTCTTCTCAGCCGTGAATCAGACCAGGAACCACTTTTCCATGATAATCACCACAGACTAAATTAGTTTACCTAAGCAGCTCTGTTCAAATAAACACCACGCCACCCACAAACCTCAGTCTGACTCTGCAGAAAGTCAGAAAGGGAGTGAAATTTTAAGTCTTTAGAAAACGTTTAGAAGGCTGATAAATAATCCATCCTCTCTGTGATGCTGATCCATCACTTAGAGGATGGTTTTAATTTACTGTAGAATGACTTCACATGTGAAGTTGTCACAGCTCCATCCTACTGAAGACCTCCAGACCTTCTCTACACCAATTGTAATCTGAGTCTGACCTCTAGTGGAGAAAATGAACCGTACAACTAATCTGTTCCAGCAGGATGTTGCAATAAATGTGTTTTTGTTACTGTTAATTTAATGAATTTAAGCAATGAAATCTGTGTGTATATAATACGAGTTTATTAGCAAAAACAGATAAAAGCCATCTTTTATCCAAAGTAAATAATATAAATCTGTTGAAAATGCATAAACAGATTCATCTGTTTTGCAAAGGAACTCTTGTAAACGTATTATTATTCATTGTGGGCACTCCAAGGCGCACCTGTACATGATTCACGCTGTCTAATCAGCCTCTTGATATGCCACACCTGTGAGGTGGGATGGAGTATCTAGTAAAGGAAACGTGTTCACTAACACACATGTAGACAGATTTCAGAACAATATTTGAGAGTCATGGGTGTTTTGTGTTTGTAGAAAAAGTTTCAGATGTTTGAGTTCAACTCATGAAAAATGGGCGCAAAAACAAAAGTGTTTATATTTTTTTTCAGTGTATTATGCAAAATAAGTCCAACCTGCAGCACTTCGGTCAAAAACTTTAGAGTTTTTTCTCACTGCATGTTTGATATAATAATAATAATAATAATAATAATAATAATAACAATAATTGTTGTTGTTGTTATTATGAATAAGATGGAGGCATCTTTCTGCTTAAAGGCATTATCTGAAACAAAGTCATTCTCATAAAAAATAATAAAACCTCAAAGCAGCTGAGTTTGTTGAACAGCAACACAGAACCTGTTTTAACTAGATCCTCCACTAATTGCATATTATCTCCTGTGGTGTTGCAGGAGGTGAAGCGTAGCAAAAAAAAGAAAGAATGCCGTCTTTGTTGACTTTTTGTCGATTTGGCTCTGAGCGTTTTGTGGAACCACTGAACCGTAGATCCTGACTGTTTGTGAAAATGTGAACTGTAGTTCCCTGGATTTGCTGCAGTCCCGTCCTCAAAACAAACAGTGGAGATTAAAATAAATAAATAAATAAGATGTGGACGTGATGCAAGAATGTTTACGCGACTCTGCTTTGGTAAAATTTGGTTAAAAGGAAAAATAACAGTTAAAAAAAAGGGGGGTGCAAACTTCTCTCAAATAGAGACTTTTTGTATTTTTTAAAAATAATAATAATAATAATTTTGTATAATTATCATTAACTTTACTTAAAAATAAAACATAAAAATACCATAAAAATAGAAATAATGCATAAAAATAGGAATTTAAAAACATATCCCATGTATTTTATTGGTGCACATCGATGTGAAATTGGAGGTCTCGCCATTGCATGCCATGTTAAAATCCAACTTTAATTAATTCCTCTCTGCTTTGTGCAGAAACATGCAGACTACTCTGCTTTGGGGAGCACTCACTTCCTATTACAGTATGAAAAGCCTAACATCGCCCTCCCCTCAGAGCGCCCCACAACGCTGCACAGAATAATGAGCAGTAAACAAGGGGAGCTGCGGACAGGCCGCCAGGGTTTCTACAAAGTTGGATGGTGTCTCCATGGCAACAGTCAAGCAGTTTGAGTCACACGGTCCAGGCGTTCTGTTCCAGGCAGTGAGAAGAACCTGAACCTGTCTGTGTTGTGGTTTTTCTTTCTGGGATGCAAATGGCAGCATGAGTGGAACCCATCAGGATCGAGCCCAGATGGCCGACAGCATCCATCTGAACGGAACCACGACTATGGGGCTTCAGGACGAGCTGGTGAACTTTCCCTTGATTGGTCAGCAACACTTTAAAGTCACTGATTCTTGTAAGTTCTGTTACTGTGAGTTTAGTGTTTGTTCTCCTGTGTTTGATGCAGAGATCAGAGTGGTGAACATCGTCCTCATGGCCCTGGCTCCGTGTGTCCTCGCTGCTACCGGCCTGTACTGCGTCAGTGTCTGTTACAACCACACCAGGTAGGATACACACACCTGTGACTAACATCACTAATCTTTTCATGAAGCGTGAACTTTCACCCAATTCTAACAACAAAAACCTAAATATTTAAAGATCATTTTAACGTTTCATCGTTTCAGCCTGATTTTTTAGGTTGGATTTTTTTGGGTGTTAAATGTAAAAAATATGCTTTAAACTAAAAAATAAAAACAAAACAGTTAGACAAATTACAGATCCGACATGCTGTCATTAACTGGGTCTCTGCACGTTGACACTAAAACAAATCCTTTCATTTAAGTTTTAACCTCGACATGAAGTCCTTCAATATTCTAAAATATTTTACTAGAATATTTTTCATTTGAGGAAATAACAATAATGTTTATCTTTAAATATCAGTCTAGTTAGGGACACAAAAGTTGGGGTTAACCAGGACTTACAGGGATATTTTGCAGTTTTCGCTTGCTTTAGCGCACCCTAGAGTCCTTGAAGTGAAACCAAAAGGGAAACTTATCTCCTCGCTGTGCAGTTGTCTTTTTAACACCCTAACCCTTATATGTCCTAAGTGCATTTTTGTGCTCAAACACCAGAAATGTTAGAAAATTAACATGTTAATCTAACAGCTGAAACATCTCCTCAGCCTCGAAGCGGTTCATCACTAAATCAAACGAATCAGCTGTGTTCACGATCTTACACATGCAGGAAACATACTGGAAACAGACTGCAGCGCCAGGCGTGTCAGGTCCACTTTCCTAAGTCCAGCAGACCGGACCGGCACTCTGAAGTTACAAATGCGGTATTCTAACCACAGGGGTCTGAGTGACATTTCATTAACCCCGTAAAAGGACATTTTACATTTCCAACATTGCATAAAAAATATGAAATTAAATGGTTTTCTTGAGCAATTATAATCAAAAATATCCCATTACAGGGTTAATGAAAGGCCACCAGCTCCCTGTGGCCACTTGCAACTTCAGAAAGGTGGGATGCACTGTTGGAGCCGACATACCTGGCGCTTCAGTCTGCTTCCGGCATGTTTCCTGCATGTTTCATCATGAACACAGCTGATTTATTTAATTTAGTGACGAATCACAGACACTAATGGAGGCTGGAGACACATTTCAGCAGTTAGATTAAGGTTTTAAAAAGACAAACGCACTGCGAGGAGACAAGATTTGCTTCTGGTTCTACAAACGAACATTAGGGGTGCTAAAAGCAAGTTAAAACTGCTTAGTTCCCCTTTAAAAGATGAAAAAAGTTGCATGGTATGGCTTTAAAACTATTAACTAATTAGTTATGTAACCAAAGCAATCAATTAAATAAAAATAAAATAATGCTTTTTTTTAATACATCCAACCTGTAAATTTAATCAGGTTTTATAACAAATTAGACATTTTTTTAAGCTATAAGACTTTTAGGAAGATTTTTAGGGAGACGTAATCCTGTCAAAAACTCTCCGCTAGAGTAAAAAGTGGATTTCTATGCGACCAGACCTTCAGACATAAAACTACAAACTCAAGAAGAATTAAAAATGTAAAAACGTTTAACGACAAAAGAGCACATTGTTTCAGAAGACAAAAACTAAGTTCAAACAATGGGAAAAAATACAAAACACATCTAATCAGCCACATTCCTTTTTAAATATAATTTTAAATTCTGTAATCATATTTTGTGGTGTTTTTGTTGTTTGAGTTTTTCTTATTGTTTCCTGTTATATTTAGTACTTTTATGCTATTTTAAAAACATTAGCTGTAATTATTTTATGATTTTTTTAAAATCTATTTAGTCAATAGAAATAGATTTGATTTGATTCTTTCATGTATTTTGTGTAATATTTTAATTTAATTGAGATTTTTATTAGAATGGGTGCTTGTACCTACTTCTGCTACCTGCTTTCCTCACCAGACAGTCGAAGAGAGCTCACGTGTGCGGGAGCGCGGTGAGCGGCACTGAGCCGGAGGATCCTGTGGAGGTCAGAGCCGTGAAAAGGTCTACCAGCTTCATCAACCCTCTGGTGGCCTTCTTCAGGAGACCAGAGGCAGCAAAGGACAACTCCAGGATCTACTACATCTACAGCAACCCGCTGCCTGTGGGGCTGAAGGAGGAAGAGGAGGAGCAGATCAGAGTCAGCAGGAGACCAGAGGAGCAGACTTCCCTCTCGCTGCCTCTGTCGTTGCAAGAGTACGCCAACGATCCCAACAGCGGCCTCGTCCTGGACCCGCCAATATTCTACATGCAGCTTTAGAGTGTCTGTCGTCAGGTTAGTTATGAAGAAAACCATATTAGTTACAGATCTTTTGTTGTTTCAGTAGTAATGAATTTTACATCTGAGCCATGCTGCTTTTTCATCTCATTACTAAAGTTGTGTGCAAATCTCTGGAGGTGTCTTTGTAATGACCCCTGAGGAACCTCAAGTCATGATGCATTCAATGACAACCGGAAATTCCAAGTTTCCGATTCTCTACAAAAATAACCTGAAGAATAAATTGCACACTGTTTTTTTATTTAGCCTGATATGTTTGGGAGAAAATAATCATTTTTAGAAATTTATTTTTTTCAGTTTTATGAATGAATTTTTTCTGTGAAATTATGTAAAGCTCTAGTCTGGACACAAAACAGGTGTCTTACAGTCTGTCTTTAATGGTTTAATCAATCATCACTATCTCTGTATTTTAATAGCAGCTAATGAAAAAGTCTCCACTGTGAAAAATGAACTTACAACAGCATTTTGTTTACGTCTGAATCAATTGGTATCTTGCACCGTGGTGTCTTCTGTTCTTCTCTGTCTGCTGCTTCTCCACTCTTAAGATATTAAAATTTTCAAAATAAATTTCATTTCAGAAAAAGTGTCAAAAAAAATTTCCAGCGCTTCTGTGGTTTTATTTGTGCAATTAACAAAATATATTTTTATTTATATGTCTACGGTTATGTAACGTCAAGTGGCCACGCCCATCTTGCCATTTGTCTCTTATTTCAGTGGTTTGTTTACCGTCTCTGTTTACTCCAGGTTAAAGGAGGGAATCCCAGACATCCCCCTCCCTCTCCTCCTGGGTGATCCCAAAACATTCCAGTCAAAAAGGAAAATGACCACCCCAGTCCAGAAATTATTTTAAGGGGGTGTGACACAAAATGAAATTCTGATTAAGGCACCCATGAAGCCAACACCAGGCCTGGCTAGGAGGCTTCCTATTCAGAAGCCCAAACAACCTCAGCTGATTCCGTTCGATGAGTAAGAGCGCCGTCACCGTTCTCTGTTGGAAGGAACTCCTGGTTTTTTTAGATTAAAGTCAGAATTATGAGGAAAGTCAGAATTTTGAAATCAAATTCAGAATTTTGAGACTAATGACAGAAATCCGAGATTAAACACTGAATTTCGAGATTAAAGTTGGAATAGTCAGAGTTCTAAAATTAAAGCCAGAATTCTGAGATTGAAGTCAGAATTATTTGATTTTCAGTGATCCTAATCCTCTTCTTTAGCTCATCAACATTTTTGTCTACAAATTTTTAAAGTAGGGATGCACCGATACCGGTACTGGTGGCTTCACTGTAACTTGTCATTTCTGTTGTAGTTTCTATATTGACCACTGGGGGAGCCGTTGAGCAAAAGAGTAACCGTGTGGGTTTAGGAATAAGAAAACCAGGGGGTGCTGTAGCTAGGTTAAACAGCATGTCAGCCGCGTGGCTGCGTGCAAATGTGGCAGTGTGAGCGTCCTGTCACAATGTCCTGATTGATCATGCGCCCTGGCTACTTGGCCAAAGGGATGTCCCTTTGACTGACTGGTTAGCGCGCACGACTCTTACCCGGGAGTCTGGAGATCGAATCCTGACTGGGCCCTCATTTCTCCACCTTGCCACACAAACTGATAAGGTGTCCAGGAGAGGAAAGGAGAAAATGTCAATCAATACCAGCAACTTAATAAAACATCTAAGACTCCGTCATCAGCCAGGGTACACCGAGTTTGCTAAAGCTAAGGCTTTATATTTTATTTTTTTTATCTAACTCACCGTCTTTTCCTGATGAAAGCAGAGAAGAAAACACAACCTGTATTCTAATTCATTGCATTTTTGTGTGGTAAAAGTATCAGTATCTGCAAGTACTCAGATCCAAGTATCGGTATCTTATCAGTTTGGAAAAAGGGGGTATCGGTGCATCCCTACTTTAAAGAGCAAGTAACGTCTAAATTAACTTTTTTTTTGCTGATGAACTGTATAAATGAGTGTCTAATAGTGTTTTAAATGTGTGTATTCATTATTTTAGCATTTTGGTGCATTTTCTTTAAAAATTAAAAAATCTGCCTAAATACCTAACCCTAAATACCTAACCCTAACCCTAACCCAACCCTAACCCTAACCCTAACCCATAACCCTAACCCTTTACGTACCCATTTCTGAATAAACTGCTAGGATACAGCTGCAGAACTGGAGCGGGTTCCAAGAGATTCAACTGGCAGAAACAACTCATACCATAGGTTCACAGACACACACACACGCACACGCGCGTGCGCACACGCACGCACACGCGTACAAACACTCAAACGTAGAGGAAAAGAGCTGAGAAAAGGCAGAGAGGAAATGGAGGACACCAAGTGTTTAAAAGAAAAACTACAGCTGAGCCGAGGCGCGCCTCGACTGGGGCGCGTCTGATCTGAACTGAGGAGCGGCGAGCAGCGGCCGAATTTCATGAGCGATTCGCTTCTCGGCGCTTCCGCGGCCAGTGTGTCCCCGGCGTTACACACCTGCTTAGACTCAATCAAAACCTGGATGGCTGGGAGCTTTCTTCAGCTGAATGAAGATAAGACTGAGATCCTCATCTGTGCCCCAGACAAGCTGGTTCCCAAAGTCAGAGACTCTCTTGGTCAGCTTGCTTCTCACACCAAACCTTCCATCAGGAATCTTGGCGTGACCTTTGACCCAGCTCTCACCCTGGACTCTCATGTCAGTTCTCTTGTTCGCTCTTCCTTCTTCCATCTCAGGAACGTTGCTAAGCTGAGTCCCATTCTGTCCCGCTCTGAACTTGAGACAGTTATCCACTCCTTCATCTCCTCACGCTTAGACTACTGTAACTCTCTTTTCACGTGTCTGAGCAGAGCCTCCCTGAACCGTCTACAGGTGGTTCAGAATGCCTGTGCTCGGCTTCTGACCAAGTCCTCCAAACACACCCACATCACCCCGCTTCCCCTCCAACTTCACTGGCTGCCAGTCAACTTCAGGGTTCATTTCAAGATTCTGGAAGAAGGTTCTGGTCTATAGGGCCTTACATGGACAAGCACCATCTTGCATTGGTGATCTTCTTAGTCCCTACACACCCAGCAGGTCCCTGAGGTCCAGTGATCAAAGCCTACTGGTTGTGCAGCACCAGGCTAAAGACCAAAGGTGACAGATCATTTGCTGCTGTTGCCCCCAGACTCTGGAACTCTCTCCCCCTGAGTATGAGATCAGTGGACTTAGCGGTCTCCTTTAAAAAGCTGCTGAAGACTCACTTGCTCAAGCTGGCTTTTGTATGACCTTCTTCACCACTCTCTATTCTGCTCTCCCCACCTATTCCACCTTCCTCAGGATCCACTGATTTCCTTCCTTCCTATTCTCTCTCTCTTTCTTAACATTTTTTAATCACAATAGTCTATTTTTGCTCATTTTAAATATATTTTTAAATATTTTCTAAATGCTTTTTTATATGTTTATGTTTTTTTTATGTTTTTTTGAAGTGCCTCGTGATTTTGATCTTGAGAGGCGCTATAGAAATTATATTTTCTTCTTCTTCTACCATCGGTCTGTGATTTCATATCCTCCTTTAGCTTTCTCAAATGGGTCTAGGCTGTGCTGATTTTCACTCTGGTTTTACCTCTTTGCTTCACCTCCAGACATAATTCTTTGACTTTTACTTCTAGGCTACGCCATGATGCCAACAGAAAAGCAAACTTTTTTTCCTTCTTCTTATTGTGTTTTTCATGATAGTCAGCAAACTGAAAAAGCTAATTGCTAGCCTTTAATTAGCTACCAGCATGGAAAATGGCTAATAGCCTTTATGCAGGTAAAGAGCACCCTCTATCCACAAAACTATTAAGTGCTGTTTCTGGCCAGCAGAGTGGTGTCAAATATCGTATTGACCCAAGTATAGGACGTCCCTATACGATTATAAGCCGACCCCTACTTTCTGAGACACATTTTCATGAAAAGACAAAAAACAAAATCACTTTTTAAATAAACTATATTTACTGAAAATTTTAGAACAAATACTGGGCAAAAAGTACTATTTTAATGCAAGCTATCAGACCTTTGCCCACATGTGAAATCAAGTCATATGAGGCTTTCATTCATAGACACCCTCTGCCTTGCTTTACTCACCTTCAATCTCATGCTACTGTGGTCCTGTCTGGCTCATCATAACTACCTTAGCTTGTCAATCCACTCTGCTCTGGACCCCTCTTCACTTTTTTCTCCTGTTGAGCACATTCTGCATGGTGCCCTCTGCTGTTACGGTCGTGTAATGACCCCAGACAAATGTGTTAATGCTTAGACCCCACATTTTTAATCACTGAGATCAATATTAAAGATCTAACTTAAAGTTTGAAAAACTACCTAGTGTAACTTTAAAAGGCATTAAAGAGCAAGTCACCCCCAAACAAACTTTTTTTTGCTGATAAACTAAATAAACGAGTGTCTAATCGTGCTGCAGACACGTGTCGTCAATAATTTGACACTTCAGTGCATCTTAGTTAAAATTTAAATATTCTGTCTAAAACTGTCAGTGTTGTGCCGTTGTCAGGTAAAAACTCTGCACTGTATTTTAATTTAAATCTGCCATCGCTATTGGCTAAGAGGTATGCTATGATGTAAACTGGTACATTATGATGTCACAATGCTGTCGTGAGCCTGTGTGTGTGTGTATTTGTTAGCGGCTCCGCCCTCTCGGTCTGCTAGGCAACAGCATGTGTTGCATTTTTCAAACAGGAAGTGGGAGTTGAGTAAGAATCTGGTAGGGGGTGACTTGCTCTTTAAACATTTTATAAAGTAAATTATTTGTCTATTATGGAAAATGTCTATTTCAAGACATTGATGTCCATACGTTTCACACAGTGGATCTTTAATGGAAATGATTTACAAAATCCTTCAAAAGCACACATTTTAATCACATTTGTTTTCAGGCACAAAATAGAAAAAAAAAAACGTTTGATTCATTCAATCTTTAATAAACTGCAGATGAGATGTGCTTTAAAAAGACAAGCAGAGACAGAGCAGAAAACGTACAAACGATTATCAATGTAGAGCGATCTGTCAGCACTCCTGCGTAATCAGATTGTAAAAGTTCTCAGATTATTGGCTGAGTCTCTCTGATCAGCCACTCCAACGCCTCCATCCTGCCCTGCCTCTCCAGCTCCAATCCAATCACATCCCGGCACTTCCTGTGGTACTCGTTCACCCAGTCTTTCTGCGGGACATGAAGAGGAGACTCGTTAGACCGCCATAAAGTAACTGCTGAGGCTTTTTGTTCTGAGCTAGAGAATATTTAGGTTTAAGTGTTCAGAATGAAATAGCTGAAGATCTCCTACTTCCTTCTGAGTGAGCAGCTCCGTGTTCATCATTTTCATTTGGATCGGGACCAAAGTCAGAGGCTCAAATGTCAGACTGCCCCGGTTCCTGTAGTTGTACTACACACAGAAACAGAACAATCACTTAACATGAAGGGTCTTTTGAAGATGACTCTTAAAAGTCATTAGTGACAGTGGCTTTACTTTGGAGGTTGCTGGAACAACAAGGACCACGTTTTCAATGCGAATACCGAATGACCCATCTTCATAGTACCCGGGTTCTGGATATAAAAACAAGAAGTTTGTATTTTATTAAATATCAGGAAAAATACCAGATACTCATTTTTTTAGAATCACAATGGGAAAACATTTAAATCAAAAAATGTTTTTATCCAGGGAAAAAATGTAGCAACATCAATGTTTTTAGGACCGTCTACCATCACTGACGATCATGCCAGCCTCCAGAGGTTCATCAGCGAAGGTCTTGTAGCTGATGCCACAGGGACCTTCGTGGACGTTGAGGAAGCAGCCGACACCGTGACCCGTTCCATGAAGGTAGTCCAGTCCTGCCTCCCACAGAGCCGCACGGGCAAATGAATCCAACAGGTGGCCTGGCAGGAAGAGGGACCATTACAGCTGAAGATGGAGCTTAAATTGACCAGAACCTCTATGTAGACCTTTTTGATAGAACTGTCAGTTTGTCAGCGCAACAAAAATATTTTTTTTACGTTTTTGTGGATTTGAGTTAAACTTGTCTAAATTAAAATCCCAATTTTTATACATATAATTGGATCTCTGACTGAAATAAAAGATGAAATCACTAATTTTCTATAATTTAGGAAATATGGGTGATTCTAACAATACTACATTTTTATTTAAGGATTGTTGTTCAGGAAAGGAAAAAAATCACACCCAGGTGTGAATTTGTTGAGCTGAACCACTTAAAGGGAGACTTAGCAGTTTTAGCTTGCTTTTAGCACCCCCTAGTGTCCGTTATAAATTCACTGTGGTAAAACCGATAGTGAAACTCTCCTTGCTATGTGTATGTCGTTTTAACACCTTAATCTAACAGCTGAAATGTCTCCTCAGCCTTCATTAGTTTCTACAGAAATGATTCATACCAAAATCAAACAAATCAGCTGTGTTCACAATCTAAATATGCAGGAAATGTGTGGGAAGCAGACTGCAGGGCCAGCATCTTATGGCACTTCCACACTAACGTCGGCTCTACTTCGCCTGGACCGGGTTTGGAGTGTTCTCATTTGGAGCCTTGGATTTTCCCACACGCAGCCGGACGTCTTTTCAGCCCTCTTCCCAATGCGGTCTGCCTGATTGGAAGACTGGCCGGCTCAAAATCACACCTACCATGAGGGGGAGCCTCCGATCAGTGGATAGAATCACCTCGCGGAGGCTTCCCATTTGCATGACTCATTATTACTCTGGATTCTGTGGAGTTAAGGAATCTCTGACTGAAGCTGCTTTTCTCTGTCTGATATTTTTTGCGTCAATTTTGGAGATTGTCCATGTGCTCAATCACATCCACATTCCTGGCAGTGTGGAGCAAATGCGGCCAGGCTTGGGCGAACGGAGGGAGTGGAGTCGACGCTGGTGTGTAAGTGGTATGAGCTCCACTTCACTAACAAGGACAGCACTGACACTCTGAAGTTGCAAGTGTGGTGTTCTGGCCACAAGGGGTGGTGGGGGTTATTAATGACAGTTCATTAACCTTATTTTAGCACATACTGGCTCAAGAAAAGTATATAAAACATATGAAAAAGTTGCATAGTATGTCTTTAAAGTTGCCCTTAATGCTTTAAGCAAAAAACACGTGTTTATAAAAAGGACCCCAAAATAACCAAAATGTAGGTACCTTTTGTTCCATTAGGGAAAACCGCAGCACTGACAGCTATGTGTCCCTTCAGAACATAAGTAAAACTTTCCTACAAGACAGAAAAGGAGAGATTATGTATGGAGTTAAATATGCATCATAATGTTTGCTTAAATAAAAAACGTTTTTAAAAATGAAAAAAAAAAAACTCAAACTGAAAGTTGTGACTTAAAACAACAACAACAACAATTTTGAATAAAAGAAAATGAGATTTTATTTATTTCAGTTTGGATGCTGATTTATCCGTGCGTTTTTCCACTTTCAAATTTTTTTTTATTTGCTTTTGTTTCACTCTCAGTTTCAGATTTTATGTTTTCATTTCTTTGTGATTTATACAAATAACTCAAAACTTACAAAACAACAATAAAATAAACAAACAAAAAATGATTTCCATCTCTATTCAAACTGAAATCAATGTTTGCTTCACTTCTTTTGTTGTTTCTCCCTGTCCAAAACCAAAACTTGACTTTCAAACTTTTACTTACAATTTTGTATACAAACATCCTCTATTTACCTCCATGTTCAAATTTCATCATAAACAATTCAAAAAGTAAACTGTAATGATTTTTACCTCAAAAACACATCAGATTTAGTGCATAAAATCTGGTGATGGTGATAAACTTACCTTCTCAAAAGCCGACGGCGTTCCAAAGTGAACGGTGCGTGTCACGTCTGTAGTTCCATCTCTGCCAAACACAGATAAACCCAACTAATGAATATCAAAACTTGGCAGGTTAATCTTCTAGCTGTGTAATAATAATATTAATTCCCCAGATGTGTTGGATTCTATATTTACATGTACTGCGCTCCAGAATCAATCAGATAGACTTCATTCACTGTGAGAGTTCTGTTGGTTTCAGGCAGCGGTCTAAAGCAGGGAAATAAAGATCATCGTAACCATTTTATACAGCAAAGTCTTAATATCAGCATGCTTTATCTGTCATATGACCTGTAATGTATGATCGCTCCATTTGGACCCACGCTGGAGATCGTGGGGAAGCTCAGGCCAACAAAATCTTTCTGTTGACTAAAAACGAAAAGTGAGCATTTAAAATGAGGACCAGACAGTGCTGCACAGGTTCTACAGTCTGGGAAGTTAAAACAGCATCCCATAGAAAATGTTTACTGACATCAAAGCACAAAGGAAAAGGATTAAGTATAATGCAAATATGCACCTGCGTAATCCTTCAGCTTTATCGGCTGCAGAGATCTCTGTCACGTTGCCTTTTGGAATCTACAAAAAACAAACTGTCAGACGGAAACACGCCGATGCAATCTAAGACAAATGCAAAACTTTTATAAACTATACAAAAATAAGCAAAAATAAAAATAAAAAAAATAAAAAAGAGATTTGTAGATAAATAAGTATTTTTAAAATAATCAACTATACTCTATTGTTATTTTTTAGGCCCGAGCAGCGAAAGCGCTGCGAAGGCCTATTGTATCTGCTCTGTTTATTTTTCTTCCGCCAAGTAAACTGGCTTTTTGAACGCCTTAACATACCCGAAAACTCTAGCCTAGTGAACTAGACCAAATTCTTGCTTTGCAAAGAATGGTCTAGGCATGCTCCATTGGAACCTCAGCAGCTCCTACCAGGACTCTGGCTAGCCAATCACAGCTCTCTAGAGGGGTTTCAAACACATAAAGAGCTGTGATTGGTCCATAATGGTGGGCCAATCATAGTGCTCTATCTGCTTAGTGAACAAATCACAGAGCTTTATCCGCTTTGTGGGCCAAACAGGGCACTCTATATGCCTGGTGGGTGGGATGATGCAACAGAGTGAAACAAGAGAATGTCACATTCATTGTCCAGTGGAATGCGGAGATCATTTGAAAGACAACGGTAGAACCCGCCCCACAACCGAGAGCCGTCAATGGAGCGTGGCCAGACTAAATAATACATTTATTTAGTCTGGCTTGCCAGGCTACGAAAACTCAGGAATTTTTGCACACATGTCAGGCGTGGAGTAAAATTTTGTAGTTTAAAGGTCCCAAAAGAATTGCCATAAAACTAACTCCACAGCGCCCCCTAGAATGTGAAAAATACCCCCCTCCATGAACCTTCGTTTGTCGTACAGTTATGAAATGTTGTACACTTGTAGTACTCAACAGTCCGCACAGAAAAGTCTCTTGCAACCATGGTCAATATCAAACAGGAAGTCGGCCATTTTGGGTTGAAATGGCGATTTTTTGCCGTTTTTGCCGTTTTTAGGGTCCGTTTCTGATTGGATTGCTCGATCATTTTTCGCACGATCGTCTCAAAAATTGTGTAAAATTGCTCAGAAGGGATGGGCGAACAAAATGAGATAAGGATTCTGAGTTTTCGTATATGTTGAAGGGGCGGAGCCAGGCCTCGAAGTTTGACTACTCGCCAAAAATATTTAAATTGCTATAACTTCATAACTGAATGGAATAGAGTTACCAAACTTTCTGTGGTCATTCGTCATCCACCCACAAAGTAAATTGAAAGGTCGGATGATGACATCACACAAGCCCCGCCCCCTCAGGACCAAAAAGATCAAGTTTTACTGTGAAAGGTCCCAAATTGCCCCATTTCACTTAATCACCACAAATTTGTAGCTGGTAACTCAAGACAAGTGGGGGTTGCTTGGCGTCACTTTATGGGAGTTTTCGGCAGAGGGCGGGGCTGTGGTGGCGCGGCGAATTCAGGCGTACCGCCTTGGCCTTACGTTTGCCTCCCATTTCGTCATTTCCAAAGATATCGTCACGAAACTTCTTGTGAGTGATCCTAGTCCGGCCCCCCAAAAGATCTGATGTGAACATCTGGTGGGCGTGGCCTATTTTCTGAAATAGCGCCCCCTAGGACCATTAAAACTATTAGCCCCAAGCCATGCTTTGACTGAGGATTACGAAATTTGGTACACTAATGTGGTGTCTCAGGACCTACAAAAAAGTCTCTTGGAGTCAAGTTCAAAGTCGCACAGGAAGTCGGCCATTTTGGATCAAGTACGCGATTTAGTGGTTTTCGCACACGTTGTTTGGAGAGTGATGCTCCGTCGCCCTTTTCACCAATCTCCTTCAAACTTCTGCTATATACCCTTAAGACATAGGGGAAAAAATTCAACCGTCGGATTTTTCAAAAGTTGAAAGGTGTGGGCGTGGCTAAGCCTCAAACTTTGACCTGTCGCCACGCTACTCTTTTTTTCACAGCTCCCTACTGGACTCCTTTTACCCAATCACCAGGATTCTGTGGCAAACAGCAGTAGACAAGTTGAGGTTACTTGGTCTCCAGTACTGGCAGGTTTTGAAAAAAGGCGGGGCTTTGGGACCATGGCGAAAATCGCCATCACGCCATGGAAATACGTTTGTCTCTCATTTCTTCAGTTATCGTGATATTGCTACGAAACTTCTGGTGAGTGATCCTAGTCTGAGCTCCAAGAGAAATAGACAGCTGAATTTTGTGGGCGTGGCCTATGTTTTGAAATAGCGCCCCCTAGGACCATTTAAACTATTAGCCCCAAGCCATGCTTTGACTGAGGATTACGAAATTTGGTACACTAATGTGGTGTCTCAGGACCTACAAAAAAGTCTCTTGGAGTCAAGTTCAAAGTCGCACAGGAAGTCGGCCATTTTGGATCAAGTACGCGATTTAGTGGTTTTCGCACACGTTGTTTGGAGAGTGATGCTCCGTCGCCCTTTTCACCAATCTCCTTCAAACTTCTGCTATATACCCTTAAGACATAGGGGAAAAAATTTAACCGTCGGATTTTTCAAAAGTTGAAAGGTGTGGGCGTGGCTAAGCCTCAAACTTTGACCTGTCGCCACGCTACTCTTTTTTTCACAGCTCCCTACTGGACTCCTTTTACCCAATCACCAGGATTCTGTGGCAAACAGCAGTAGACAAGTTGAGGTTACTTGGTCTCCAGTACTGGCAGGTTTTGAAAAAAGGCGGGGCTTTGGGACCATGGCGAAAATCGCCATCACGCCATGGAAATACGTTTGTCTCATTTCTTCAGTTATCGTGATATTGCTACGAAACTTCTGGTGAGTGATCCTAGTCTGAGCTCCAAGAGAAATAGACAGCTGAAGTTTGTGGGCGTGGCCTATATTCTTAAATAGCGCCCCCTAGAGCCATTAAAACTTTCAGCCCCAAGCCATGCTTTGACTGAGGATTACGAAATTTGGTACACTAATGTGGGGTCTCAGGACCTACAAAAAAGTCTCTTGGAGCCAAGCGTAAAGTCGCACAGGAAGTCGGCCATTTTGGTGCAAGTACGTGATTTAGTGGTTTTCGCACACATTGTTTGGAGAGTGATGCTCCGTCGCCCTTTTCACCAATCACCTTCAAACTTCTGCAATACACTCTTAAGACATAGGGGAAAAAATTCAACCGTCGGATTTTTCAAAAGTTGAAAGGTGTGGGCGTGGCTAAGCCTCAAACGTTGACCTTTCGCCATTACTTTACTTGACTTAATAACTCCCATGTGCATGATCAGATCTTTTTCGAACTTTGTCTGTGTGATCATTGACCATATCTGTAAACAATGACAATGTGGACAGCTGACATCACCTAAGCCCCGCCCCCTGACTACAGGAATTTATTTTTTATGCTGAAATGCCCATATTTGTCCCCTCTAATTTAGTCAACATGACCCTAAGGTCATGCACTGTCTTCATGATGCTGTAATGACCATTCAGATCTGATAGCTTTCCAGAAAGGGAGGGGCTTTGATGCCATGGCGAATTCTGGCGTAACGCCGTAATCTTAATATTCAATTTAATGGTGAGCTCAGAGGGGATGCTGAGTCAGGGTGAGGTGCAGACTAGGAGGCCATTCGCGGTTTCTGGTGTCGGGGTGGTTGACGTTTCTGTTCTGTCAGACGTGCACTGGTGCGACGGCAGACCGGAGCGGCGCGGAGCTGCGAGGGCCGAACGACGCTGCTTGCAGCTTTAATTTTTATTTATTATTCCGGTGCCGCTTTGAATGGCTTTTTGGGGACCTTAACATACCCCAAAACTCACAATATTTTGCATACTTGTCAGGCCTGGTGAAAAATTTGATATTTTAAAGGTCCCAAAAAAATCGCAAAGAAATTGGCTGAACAGCGCCCCCTAGAAAATGAAAAAAAACCCTCTCCATAAAGCTTAGTTTATCGTACCGATATGAAATTTGGTACACTTATAGTACTCAATAGTCCGCACAGAAAAGTCTCTTGCAAGCATGGTCAATATCAAACAGGAAGTCGGCCATTTTGGGTTGAAATGGCGATTTTTTGCCGTTTTGGCCGTTTTTAGGGTCCGTTTCTGATTGGATTGCTCGATCATTTTTTGCACGATCATCTCAAAAATTCTGTAAAATTGCTCAGAAGAGATGGGCGAACAAAATGAGACAATAAAATTGACTTTTCGTAAATACTGAAGGGGCGGGGCCAGGCCTCGAAGTTTGACTACTCGCCAAAAATTTTTAAATTGCTATAACTTCATAACTGAATGGAATAGAGTTACCAAACTTTCTGTGGTCATTCGTCATCACCTCACAAAGTAAATTGAATGGTCGCATGATGACATCACACAAGCCCCGCCCCCTCAGGACCAAAAAGGTTAAGTTTTACTGTGAAAGGTCCCAAATTGCCCCATTTCACTAAATCACCACAAATTTGTAGCTGGTAACTCAAGACAAGTGGGGGTTGCTTGGTGTCACATTATGTGAGTTTTCGGCAGAGGGCGGGGCTGTGGCGGCGCGGCGAAGTCAGGCGTACCGCCGTGGCCTTACGTTTGCCTCCCATTTCGTCATTTCTAAAGATATCATCACGAAACTTCTTGTGAGTGATCCTAGTCTGGCCCCCCAAAAGATCTGATGTGAACATCCGGTGGGCGTGGCCTATTTTCTGAAATAGCGCCCCCTAGGACCATTAAAACTGTCAGCCCCAAGCCATGCTTTGACTGAGGATTACGAAATTTGGTACACTAATGTGGTGTCTCAGGACCTACAAAAAAGTCTCTTGGACCCAAGTGCAAAGTCGCACAGGAAGTCGGCCATTTTGGTCCAAGTACGCAATTTACTGGTTTTCGCACACCTTGTTTGGAGAGTGATGCTCCGTCGCCCTTTTCACCAATCTCCTTGAAACGTCTGCTATATACTCTTAAGACAAAGAGGAAAAAATTCAACCGTCGGATTTTTCAAAAGTTTAACGGTGTGGGCGTGGCTAAGCCTCAAACTTTGACCTGTCGCCACGCCACTCATTTTTTCACAGCTCCCTACTGGACTCCTTTTACCCAATCAGCAGGAATCTCTGGCAAACAGCAGTAGACAACTTGAGGTCACTTGGTATCCAGTACTGGCAGGTTTCAAAAAAAGGCGGGGCTTCAGGAGCATGGCGAAAATCGCCATCACGCCATGGAAGTATGTTTGCCTCTCATTTCTTCAGTTATCGTGATATTGCTACGAAACTTCTGGTGCGTGATCCTAGTCTGACCCCCAAGCGACATAGATATCTGAATTTAGTGGGCGTGGCCTATTTTCTTAAATAGCGCCCCCTAGGACCATTTAAACTAATAGCCCCAAGCTATGCTTTGACTGAGGATTACGAAATTTGGTACACTAATGTGGTGTCTCAGGACCTACAAAAAAGTCTCTTGGAGCCAAGCGCAAAGTCGCACAGGAAGTCGGCCATTTTGGTCCAAGTGCGCGATTTAGTGGTTTTCGCACACGTTGTTTGGAGAGTGATGCTCCGTCGCCCTTTTCACCAATCTCCTTCAAACTTCTGCTATATACTCTTAAGACATAGGGGAAAAAATTCAACCGTCGGATTTTTCAAAAGTTGAAAGATGTGGGCGTGGCTAAGCCTCAAACTTTGACCTGTCGCCACGCCACTCTTTTTTTCACAGCTCCCTACTGGACTCCTTTTACCCAAACACCAGGATTCTGTGGCAAACAGCAGTAGACAAGTTGAGGTTACTTTGTCTCCAGTACTGGCAGGTTTTGAAAAAAGGCGGGGCTTTGGGAGCATGGCGAAAATCGCCATCACGCCATGGAAATACGTTTGCCTCTCATTTCTTAAGTTATCGAGATATCACCTCGAAATTTGTTGTGAGTGATCCTAGTCTGACCCCCAATAGAAATGGACAGCTAAAATTTGTGGGCGTGGCCATTTTTCTGAAATAGCGCCCCCTAGGACCATTAAAACTGTCAGCCCCTAGCCATTCTTTGTCTGAGGATTACGAAATTTGGTACACTAATGAGGTGTCTCCGGACCTACAAAAAAGTCTCTTGGAGCCAAGTGCAAAGTCGCACAGGAAGTCGGCCATTTTGGTCCAAGTACGCGATTTAGTTGTTTTGGCACACGTTGTTTGGAGAGTGATGCTCCGTTGCCCTTTTCACCAATCGCCTTCAAACTTCTGCTATTTACTCTTAAGACATAGGAGAAAAAATTCAACCGTCGGATTTTTCAAAAGTTGAAAGGTGTGGGCGTGGCTAAGTCTCAAACTTTGACCTTTCGCCATTACTTTACTTGACTTAATAACTCCCATGTGCATGATCAGATCTTTTTCGAACTTTGTCTGTGTGATCATTGACCATATCTTTAAACAATGACAATGTGGACAGCTGACATCACCTAAGCCCCGCCCCCTGAATACAGGAAGTCTATTGTTTTATGCTGAAATGCCCATATTTGTCCCCTCTAATTTAGTCAACATGACACTAAGGTCATGCACGGTCTTCATGATGCTGTAATGACCATTCAGATCTGATAGCTTTCCAGATAGGGAGGGGCTTTGATGCCATGGCGAATTCTGGCGTAACGCCGTAACCTTACAATTCAATTTAATGGTGAGCTCAGAGGGGATGCTGAGTCAGGGTGAGGTGCGGACGAGGAGGCCATTTGCGGTTTCTGGTGTCGGGGTGGTTGACGTTTCTGTTCTGCCAGACGTGCCCTGGTGCCCCGGGCTGCCGGCCAGGCCGGAGCGGCGCGGAGCTGCGAGGGCCGAACGACGCTGCTTGCAGCTTTAATTAGGCCCGAGCAGCGAAAGCGCTGCGAAGGCCTCTTGTTTTTGCTCCGATTATTATTCTTTCTTTTTTTGTTATTCCGTGCCCCCTTTGAATGGATTTTTGGGGACCTTAACATACCCCAAAACTCACAATATTTTGCAAACTTGTCAGGCCTGGTGAAAAATTTGATATTTTAAAGGTCCCAAAAAAATCGCAAAGAAAATGGCTGAACAGCGCCCCCTACAATGTGAAAAAAACCCCTCTCCATAAAGCTTAGTTTATCGTACAGTTATGAAATTTGGTACACTTGTAGTACTCAACAGTCCGCACAGAAAAGTCTCTTGCAAGCATGGTCAATATCAAACAGGAAGTCGGCCATTTTGGGTTGAAATGGCGATTTTTAGCCGTTTTTGCAGTTTTTAGGGTCCGTTTCTGATTGGATTGCTCGATCATTTTTCGCACGATCGTCTCAAAAATTGTGTAAAAATGCTCAGAAGGGATGGGCAAACAAAATGAGATGAGGATTCTGAGTTTTCGTATATGTTGAAGGGGCGGGGCCAGGCCTTGAAGTTTGACTACTCGCCAATTTTTTTTTAATTGCTATAACTTCATAACTGAATAGAATAAAGTTACCAAACTTTCTGTGGTCATTCATCATCCACCCACAAAGTAATATGAATGGTTGGATGATGACATCACACAAGCCCCGCCCGCTCAGGACCAAAAAGGTCAAGTTTTACTGTGAAAGGTCCCAAATTGCCCCATTTCACTTAATCACCACAAATTTGTAGCTGGTAACTCAAGACAAGTGGGGGTTGCTTGGCGTCACTTTATGGGAGTTTTCGGCAGAGGGCGGGGCTGTGGCGGCGCGGCGAAGTCAGACGTACCGCCGTGGCCTTACGTTTGCCTCCCATTTCGTCATTTCTAAAGATATCGTCACGAAACTTTTTGTGAGTAATCCTAGTCTGGCCCCTCAAACAATCTGATGTCAACATCCGGTGGGCGTGGCCTATTTTCTGAAATAGCGCCCCCTAGGACCATTAAAACTGTCAGCCCCAAGCCTTGCTTTGACTGAGGATTACGAAATTTGGTACACTAATGTGGTGTCTCAGGACCTACAAAAAAGTCTCTTGGAGCCTAGTGCAAAGTCGCACAGGAAGTCGGCCATTTTGGTCCAAGTACGCGATTTAGTGGTTTTCGCACACGTTGTTTGGAGAGTGATGCTCCGTCGCCCTTTTCACCATTCTCCTTCAAACTTCTGCTATGTACTCGTAAGACATAGGGAAAAAAATTCAACCGTCGGATTTTTCAAAAGTTGAAAGGTGTGGGCGTGGCTAAGCCTCAAACTTTGACCTGCCGCCACGCCACTCTTTTTTTCACAGCTCCCTACTGGACTCCTTTTACCCAATCACCAGGATTCTGTGGGAAGCAGCAGTAGACAACTTGAGGTTACTTGGTCTCCAGTACTGGCAGGTTTTGAAAAAAGGCGGGGCTTTGGGAGCATGGCGAAAATCGCCATCACGCCATGGAAATACGTTTGCCTCTCATTTCTTCAGTTATCGTGATATCGCTCCGACACTTCTGGTGAGTGATCCTAGTCTGACCCCCAAGAGAAATAGACAGCTGAAGTTTGTGGGCGTGGCCTATTCTCTTAAATAGCGCCCCCTAGGACAATTTAAACTAATAGCCCCAAGCCAAGCTTTGACTGAGGATTGCGAAATTTGGTACACTAATGTGGTGTCTCAGGACCTACAAAAAAGTCTCTTGGAGCCAAGTGCAAAGTCGCACAGGAAGTCGGCCATTTTGGTCCAAGTACGCGATTTAGTGGTTTTCGCACACGTTGTTTGGAGAGTGATGCTCCGTCGCCCTTTTCACCAATCTCCTTCAAACTTCTGCTATATACTCTTAAGACATAGGGGAAAAAATTCAACCGTCGGATTTTTCAAAAGTTGAAAGGTGTGGGCGTGGCTAAGCCTCAAACTTTGACCTGTCGCCACGCCACTCTTTTTTTCACAGCTCCCTACTGGACTCCTTTTACCCAATCACCAGGATTCTGTGGGAAACAGCAGTAGACAACTTGAGGTTACTTAGTCTCCAGTACTGGCAGGTTTTGAAAAAAGGCGGGGCTTTGGGAGCATGGCGAAAATCGCCATCACGCCATGGAAATACGTTTGCCTCTCATTTCTTCAGTTATCGTGATATCGCTACGAAACTTCTGGTGAGTGATCCTAGTCTGACCCCCAAGAGAAATAGACAGCTGAAGTTTGTGGGCGTGGCCTATTCTCTTAAATAGCGCCCCCTAGGACCATTTAAACTAATAGCCCCAAGCCATGCTTTGACTGAGGATTACGAAATTTGGTACACTAATGTGGTGTCTCAGGACCTACAAAAAAGTCTCTTGGAGCCAAGGACAAAGTCGCACAGGAAGTCGGCCATTTTGGTCCAAGTACGCGATTTAGTGGTTTTCGCACACGTTGTTTGGAGAGTGATGCTCCGTCGCCCTTTTCACCAATCACTTTCAAACTTCTGCTGTATACTCTTACGACGTAGGGGAAAAAATTCAACCGTCGGATTTTTCAAAAGTTGAAAGGTGTGGGCGTGGCTAAGCCTCAAACTTTGACCTTTCGCCATTACTTTACTTGACTTAATAACTCCCATGTGCATGATCAGATCTTTTTCAAACTTTGTCTGTGTGATCATTGACCATATCTGTAAAAAATGACAATGTGGACAGCTGACATCACCTAAGCCCCGCCCCCTGACTACAGGAAGTCTATTTTTTATGCTGAAATACCCATATTTGTCCCCTCTAATTTAGTGAACATGACACTAAGGTCATACACTGTCTTCATGATGTTGTAATGACCATTCAGATCTGATAGCTTTCCAGAAAGGGAGGGGCTTTTATGCCATGGCGAATTCTGGCGTAACGCCGTAACCTTACAATTCAATTTAATGGTGAGCTCAGAGGGGATGCTGAGTCAGGGTGAGGTGCGGACTAGGAGGCCATTTGCGGATTCTGGCGTCGGGGTGGTTGACGATTCTGTTCTGCCAGACGTGCCCTGGTGCCCCGGGCTGCTGGCCAGGCCGGAGCGGAGCAGAGCTGCGAGGGCCGAACGACGCTGCTTGCAGCTTTAATTAGGCCCGAGCAGCGAAGCGCTGCGAAGGCCTATTGTATCTGCTCCGTTTATTAGGCCCGAGCAGCGAAAGCGCTGCGAAGGCCTCTTGTTTTTGCTCTGTTTATTATTAGGCCCGAGCAGCGAAAGCGCTGCGAAGGCCTCTTGTTTTTGCTCTGATTATTATTATTTTTTGTTATTCCGTGCCCCCTTTGAACGGCTTTTTGGGGACCTTAACATACCCCAAAACTCACAATATTTTGCAAACTTCTCAGGCCTGGTGAAAAATTTGATATTTTAAAGGTCCCAAAAAAATCGCAAAGAAAATGGCTGAACAGCGCCCCCTACAAAGTGAAAAAAAACCCTCTCCATAAAGCTTAGTTTATCGTACAGTTATGAAATTTGGTACACTTGTAGAACTCAACAGTCCGCACAGAAAAGTCTCTTGCAAGCATGGTCAATATCAAACAGGAAGTCGGCCATTTTGGGTTGAAATGGCGATTTTTAGCCGTTTTTGCCGTTTTTAGGGTCCGTTTCTGATTGGATTGCTCGATCATTTTTCGCACGATCGTCTCAAAACTTGTGTAAAATTGCTCAGAAGGAATGGGCGAACAAAATGAGACAAGGATTCTGAGTTTTCGTATATGTTGAAGGGGCGGGGCCAGGCCTCGAAGTTTGACTACTCGCCAAAAAATTTAAAATTGCTATAACTTAATAACTGAAAGGAATAGAATTACCAAACTTTCTGTGGTCATTCGTCATCCAGCCACAAAGTAAATTGAATGGTCGGATGATGACATCACACAAGCCCCGCCCCCTCAGGACCAAAAAGGTCAAGTTTTACTGTGAAAGGTCCCAAATTGCCCCATTTCACTTAATCACCACAAACTTGTAGCTGGTAACTCAAGACAAGTGGAGGTTGCTTGGCGTCACTTTATGGGAGTTTTCGGCAGAAGGCGGGGCTGTGGCGGCGCGGCGAAGTCAGGCGTACCGCCATGGCCTTACGTTTGCCTTCCATTTCGTCATTTCTAAAGATATCGTCACGAAACTTGTTGTGAGTGATCCTAGTCCGGCCCCTCAAAAGATCTGATGTGAACATCCGGTGGGCGTGGCCTATTTTCTGAAATAGCGCCCCCTAGGACCATTTAAACTAATAGCCCCAAGCCATGCTTTGACTGAGGATTACGAAATTTGGTACACTAATGTGGTGTCCCAGGACCTACAAAAAAGTCTCTTGGAGCCAATCACAAAATTGCACAGGAAGTCGGCCATTTTGGTCCAAGTACGCGATTTAGTGGTTTTCGCACACGTTGTTTGGAGAGTGATGCTCCGTCGCCCTTTTCACCAATCGCCTTCAAACTTCTGCTATATATTCTTAAGGCATAGGGGAAAAAATTCAACCGTCGGATTTTTCAAAAGTTGAAAGGTGTGGGCGTGGCTAAGCCTCAAACTTTGACCTGTCGCCGCGCCACTCTTTTTTTCACAGCTCCCTACTGGACTCCTTTTACCCAATCGGCAGGAGTCTCTGGCAAATAGCAGTAGACAACTTGAGGTCACTTGGTATCCAGTACTGGAAGGTTTCAAAAAAAGGCGGGGCTTTGGGAGCATGTCGAAAATCGCCATCACGCCATGGAAATACGTTTGCCTCTCATTTCTTCATTTATCGTGATATTGTTACGAAACTTCTGGTGAGTGATCCTAGTCTGACCCCAAAGAGACATAGACACCTGAAATATGTGGGCGTGGCCTAATTTCTGAAATAGCGCCCCCTAGGACCATTTAAACTATTAGCCCCAAGCCATGCTTTCACTGAGGATTACGAAATTTGGTACACTAATGTGGTGTCCCAGGACCTACAAAAAAGTCTCTTGGAGCCAAGCACAAAATTGCACAGGAAGTCGGCCATTTTGGTCCAAGTACGCGATTTAGTGGTTTTCGCACACGTTGTTTGGAGAGTGATGCTCCTTCGCCCTTTTCACCAATCGCCTTCAAACTTCTGCTATATACTCTTAAGGCATAGGGGAAAAAAGTCAACCGTCTGATTTTTCAAAAGTTGAAAGGTGTAGGCGTGGCTAAGCCTCAAACTTTGACCTTTCGCCATTACTTGACTTAATAACTCCCATGTGCATGATCAGATCTTTTTCGAACTTTGTCTGTGTGATCATTGACCATATCTGTAAACAATGACAATGTGGACAGCTGACATCATCTAAGCCCCGCCCCCTGACTAAAGGAAGTTATTATTTTATGCTGAAATGCCCATATTTGTCCCCTCTAATTTAGTCAACATGACACCTAGGTCATGCACTGTCTTCATGATGCTGTAATGGCCATTCAAATCTGATAGCTTTCGAGAAAGGGAGGGGCTTTGATGCCATGGCGAATTCTGGCGTAACGCCGTAACCTTACAATTCAATTTAATGGTGAGCTCAGAGGGGATGCTTAGTCAGGGTGAGGTGCGGACTAGGAGGCCATTTGCTGTTTCCGGTGACGGGATGATTGACGTTTCTGTTCTGCCAGACATGCCCTGGTGCCCCGGGCTGCCGGCCAGGCCGGAGCGGCGCGGAGCTGCGAGGGCCGAACGACGCTGCTTGCAGCTTTAATTTTTCTTTATTATTATTTTTTGTTATTCTCGTGCCCCTTTGAACGGCTTTTTGGGGACCTTAGCATACCCCAAAACTCACAATATTTTGCAAACTTGTCAGGCCTGGTGAAAAATTTGATATTTTAAAGGTCCCAAAAAAATCGCACAGAAAATGACTGAACAGCGCCCCCTAGAAAGTGAAAAAAAACCCTCTCCATAAAGCTTAGTTTATCGTACAGTTATGAAATTTGGTACACTTGTAGTACTCAATAGTCCGCACAGAAAAGTCTCTTGCAAGCATGGTCAATATCAAACAGGAAGTCGGCCATTTTGGGTTGAAATGGCGATTTTTTGCCGTTTTTGCCGTTTTTAGGGTCCGTTGCTGATTGGATTGCTCGATCATTTTTCGCACGATCGTCTCAAAAATTGTGTAAAATTGCTAAGAAGGGATGGGCGAACAAAATGAGATGAGAATTCTGAGTTTTCGTATATGATGAAGGGGCGGGGCCAGGCCTCGAAGTTTGACTACTCGCCAAAAATATTTAAATTGCTATAACTTCATAACTGAATAGAATAGAGTTACCAAACTTTCTGTGGTCATTCGTCATCCACCCACAAAGTTAATTGAATGGTCGGATGATGACATCACACAAGCCCCGCCCCCTCAGGACCAAAAAGATCAAGTTTTACTGTGAAAGGTCCCAAATTGCCCCATTTCACTTAATCACCACAAATTTGTAGCTGGTAACTCAAGACAAGTGGGGGTTGCTTGGCGTCACTTTATGGGAGTTTTCGGCAGAGGGCGGGGCTGTGGCGGCGCGGCGAATTCAGGCGTACCGCCGTGGCCTTACGTTTGCCTCCCATTTCGTCATTTCCAAAGATATCGTCACGAAACTTCTTGTGAGTGATCCTAGTCCGGCCCCCCAAAAGATCTAATGTGAACATCTGGTGGGCGTGGCCTATTTTCTGAAATAGCGCCCCCTAGGACCATTAAAACTGTCAGCCCCAAGCCATGCTTTGACTGAGGATTACGAAATTTGGTACACTAATGTGGTGTCTCAGGACCTACAAAAAAGTCTCTTGGAGCCAAGTGCAAAGTCGCACAGGAAGTCGGCCATTTTGGTCCAAGTGCGCGATTTAGTGGTTTTCACACACGTTGTTTGGAGAGTGATACTCCGTCGCCCTTTTCACCAATCACTTTCAAACTTCTGCTATATAGTCTTAAGACATAGAGGAAAAAATTCAACCGTCGGATTTTAAATAAGTATAAAGGTGTGGGCGTGGCTAAGCCTCAAACTTTGACCTTTCGCCACGCCACTCTTTTTTTCACAGCTCCTTATTGGACTCCTTTTACCCAATCACCAGGAATCTCTGGTAAATAGCAGCAGGCAAGTTGAGGTCACTTGGTCTCCAGTACTGGAAGGTTTTGAAAAAAGGCGGGGCTTTGGGAGCATGGCGAAATTCGCCATCACGCCATGGAAATACGTTTGCCTCTCATTTCTTCATTTATCGTGATATCACCTCGACCATTGTTGTGAGTGATCCTAGTCTGACCCCCAATAGAAAAGGTCAGCTTAAGTTTGTGGGCGTGGCCTATTTTCTGTATTAGCGCCCCCTAGGACCATTAAAACTGTCAGCCCCAAGCCATGCTTTGACTGAGGATTACGAAATTTGGTACACTAATGTGGTGTCTCAGGACCTACAAAAAAGTCTCTTGGAGCCAAGTGCAAAGTCGCACAGGAAGTCGGCCATTTTGGTCCAAGTGCGCGATTTAGTGGTTTTCACACACGTTGTTTGGAGAGTGATGCTCCGTCGCCCTTTTCACCAATCGCCTTCGAGCTTCTGCTATATACTCTTAAGACATAGAGGAAAAAATTCAACCGTCGGATTTTAAATAAGTATAAAGGTGTGGGCGTGGCTAAGCCTCAAACTTTGACCTTTCGCCACGCCACTCTTTTTTTCACAGCTCCCTATTGGACTCCTTTTACCCAATCACCTGGAATCTCTGGTAAATAGCAGCTGACAAGTTGAGGTCACTTGGTCTACAGTACTGGCAGGTTTTGAAAAAAGGCGGGGCTTTGGGAGCATGGCGAAATTCGCCATCACGCCATGGCAATACGTTTGCCTCTCATTTCTTCAATTATCGTGACATCGCCACAAAATGTCTGGTGAGTGATCCTAGTCTGACCCCCAATAGAAATGGGCATCTGAGATTTGTGGGCGTGGCCTATATTCTGAAATAGCGCCCCCTAGGACCATTAAAACTGTCAGCCCCAAGACAAGGTTTGACTGAGGATTACGAAAATTGGTACACTCATGTAGGGTCTCTGGCCCTACAAAAAAGTCTCTTGGAGCCAAGCGCAATTTCGCACAGGAGGTCGGCCATTTTGGTCCAAGTACTCGATTTAGTGGTTTTCGCACACGTTGTTTGGACATTGATGGGCTGTTGCCCTTTACACCGATCACCTTCAAACTTATGCTATGTACTTTTAAGTCAAAGGGGAAAAAATTCAACCGTCGGATTTTAAATAAGTATAAAGGTGTGGGCGTGGCTAAGCCTCAAACTTTGACCTTTCGCCATGACATTACTTGACTTAATAACTCCCATGTGCATGATCAGATCTAATTCAAACTTTGTGTGATCACTGACCACATCTCAAGACAACGACAATGTGGACAGCTGACATCACCTAAGCCCCGCCCCCTGACAACAGGAAGTCTATTGTTTTATGGTGAAATGCCCATATTTGTCCCCTCTAATTTAATGAAAATGACACTCAGGTCATACAGTGTCTTCATGATGTTTTAAAGACCATTCAGATCTGATAGCTTTCCAGAAAGGGAGGGGCTTTGATGCCATGGTGAATGCTGGCGTGACGCCATGACCTTACATTTGACTGTAACTTCCACAAACGGCCTCCGATTTGCCCGAAACTGAATATGGCAATGAACAATCATGCCCTTTAGCCAATGAGGCACAAACGGTTGGTGAATGTTATATAATGTCACCAAAGCTGACCTCAATGGGACTTTTCTGTAGTTGGTCACAGCGCCACCTAGATAACGTTATCCTTCGATAACTTTAAAAAACATGGTCAGAATAGCATTAAAGTTGGTCACTGTCATCACACCACCAGTGTGGTAAAGATAGAGGATTCCCTAGTGGTGAGACATAAAATATAATGGTGGGCTCAAAGGGGATGCTGAGTCAGGGTGAGTTGCGGACAAGGTGGCCGTTAGCAGTTTCTGGTGTTGGGGTGGTCGACGTTTGTGTTCTGCGGACGTGCCCTGGTGCCCCGGGCTGCCGGCCAGGCCGGAGCGGCGCGGAGCTGCGAGGGCCGAACGACGCTGCTTGCAGCTTTAATTAGGCCCGAGCAGTGAAGCGCTGCGAAGGCCTATTGTATCTGCTCCGTTTCTTTTTCTTTTTTCTTTTTTTTTCTTCCGCGTCTTTGGGTGGCCTTTAGGGGGTCTTAGCATATCCAAAAACTCACCAAATTTTGGCCCAATATAGAAAGTGCGTGAAATTTATGTATTTCACTGGCAACGTGAAATTTGGTAAAAAAATGTTTCGACAGCGCCCCCTGGAAAATTAAAAATACCCCTCCGCTTTGACCTTTTTTCATAGTAGAGTGATGAAATTTGGTACACTTGTAGAACTCAACAATACGCACAGAAAAGCCTCTTGCACCCATGGTCAATATCAAACAGGAAGTCGGCCATTTTGGACTAAAGTGGCCATTTTGACCCCGTTTTGGCCATTTCTAGGGTCTATATTTGGTTGAACAGTTTGGTCATTTTTTGCACGATCGTCTCAAAAATAGTGTGCGATCGAACAGAAGCGATGGACGATTAAAATGAGACAATAAAATTGACTTTTCGTAAATACTGAAGGGGCGGGACCAGGCCTCAAAGTTCGAGCACTCACCAAAAAAATTCAAATTGCTATAATTTCATAAATGAAAGAATTACAGTTAAAGTAACTTTCTAAGGACAATCGTCATCACCCCCCGAAGACAAATGAATGGTCAGTTGATGATGTCACATAAGCCCCGCCCCCTCAGGACTTAAAAGGTCAAGTTTTACTGGGAAATTTTCCAAAATTCGCCCTTTCAAATAATCAACCCAAATTTGTAGCAGATAACTGAAGACAAGTTGGGGTTGCTTGGCGTCACTTTATGGGAGTTTTCTGCAGAAGGCGGGGCTGTGGCGGCGCGGCGAAGTCAGGCGTACCGATGTGGCCTTACGTTTGCCTTCCATTTCGTCATTCCTAGAGATATCGCCACGACACTTCTTAGGAGTGATCCTAGTCCGGCCCCCAAAAGAATCTGATGTGAACATCCGGTGGGCGTGGCCTATTTTCGGAAATAGCGCCCCCTAGGACCATTAAAACTGTCAGCCCCAAGCCATGCTTTGACTGAGGAGTACGAAATTTGGTACACTAATGTGGTGTCTCAGGACCTACAAAAAAGTCTCTTGGAGCCAAGTGCAACGTCGGACAGGAAGTCGGCCATTTTGGTCCAAGTACTCGATTTAGTGGTTTTCGCACACGTTGTTTGGGGAAAGATGCTCCATCACCCTTTTCACCATTCACCTTCAAACACCTGTTATACACTCTTAAGACATAGATGAAAAAATTCAACCGTCGGATTTTAAATAAGTATAAAGGTGTGGGCGTGGCTAAGCCTCAAACTTTGACCTGTCGCCACGCCACTCTTTTTTTCACAGCTCCCTATTGGACTCCTTTTAACCAATCACCAGCAATCACTGGCAAATAGCAGCAGACAAGTTGAGGTCACTTGGTCTATAGTACTGGCAGGTTTAGAATAAAGGCGGGGCTTTGGGAGCATGGCGAAATTCGCCATCACGCCATGGAAATACGTTTGTCTCTCATTTCTTCAATCATTGTGACATCACCACACAATTTCTGATGAGTGATCTTACTCTGACCCCTAATAGAATTAGACAGCTGAAGTTTGTGGGCGTGGCCTATTTTCTGAAATAGCGCCCCCTAGGACCATTAAAACTATCAGCCCCAAGCAATGCTTTGACTGAGGATCACAAAATTTGGTACACTAATGTGGTGTCTCAGGACCTACAAAAAAGTCTCTTGGAGCCAAGTGCAACGTCGGACAGGAAGTCGGCCATTTTGGTCCAAGTACTCGATTTAGTGGTTTTCGCACACGTTGTTTGGGGAAAGATGCTCCATCACCCTTTTCACCATTCACCTTCAAACACCTGTTATACACTCTTAAGACATAGATGAAAAAATTCAACCGTCGGATTTTAAATAAGTATAAAGGTGTGGGCGTGGCTAAGCCTCAAACTTTGACCTGTCGCCACGCCACTCTTTTTTTCACAGCTCCCTATTGGACTCCTTTTAACCAATCACCAGCAATCACTGGCAAATAGCAGCAGACAAGTTGAGGTCACTTGGTCTATAGTACTGGCAGGTTTAGAATAAAGGCGGGGCTTTGGGAGCATGGCGAAATTCGCCATCACGCCATGGAAATACGTTTGTCTCTCATTTCTTCAATCATTGTGACATCACCACACAATTTCTGATGAGTGATCTTACTCTGACCCCTAATAGAATTGGACAGCTGAAGTTTGTGGGCGTGGCCTATTTTCTGAAATAGCGCCCCCTAGGACCATTAAAACTATCAGCCCCAAGCAATGCTTTGACTGAGGATCACAAAATTTGGCACACGAATTTAGTGTCTCAGGACCTACAAAAAAGTCTCTTGGAGCCAAGTACAATATCGCACAGGAGGTCGGCCATTTTGGTCCAAGTACTCGATTTAGTGGTTTTCGCACACGTTATTAGGAGAATGATGTCTCGTCGTCCTTTCCACCGATAACCTTCAAACTCCTGCTATACACTCTTAAGACATAGAGGAAAAAATTCAACCGTCGGATTTTAAATAAGTATAAAGGTATGGGCGTGGCTAAGCCTCAAACTTTGACCAGTCGCCATTACGTTACTTTACTTAATAACTCCCATGTGCATGATCAGATCAAATTCAAACTTTGTCTGTGTGATCACTGAACACATCTCAAGACAATGACAATGTGGACAGCTGACATCACCTAAGCCCCGCCCCCTGACTACAGGATGTCTACTGTTTTATGGTGAAATGCCCATATTTGTCCCCTCTAATTTAGTCAACATGACACTAAGGTCATGCACTGTCTTCATGATGTTGTAATGACCATTCAGATCTGATAGCTTTTCAGAAAGGGAGGGGCTTTGATGCCAGGGCGAATTCTGGCGTGACGCTGTGACCTTACGTTTGACTGTAACTTCCACAAACAGCCTCCGATTTGCCCGAGACTGAACATCACATCACCAGTGTGGTAAAGATAGAGTATCTCCTAGTGGTGAGACGTGCAATGGTGGGCTCAGAGGGGATGCTGAGTCAGGGTGAGGTGTGGACGAGGAGGCCGTTCAAGGTTTCTGGTGTCGGGGTGGTTGACTTTCTGTTCTGCCAGACGTGCCCTGGTGCCCCCGGCTGCCGGCCAGGATGGAGAAGCGTGGAGCTGGGTTTGGAGAGCGTCGGGGATGGAGCGGAGGGGGTGCGGAAGGAGGGCGAGCAGCTTCGCTGCGAGGGCCGAACGACGCTGCTTGCAGCTTTAATTATTATTACGCTTTCTTTTTTCTTCCGCGTCTTTGGGTGGCCTTTAGGGGGTCTTAGCATATCCAAAAAGTCACCAAATTCTGGCCCAATATAGAAAGTGCGTGAAATTTACGTATTTCACTGGCGATGTGAAAGTTGATAAAAAAGTGGCTCGACAGCGCCCCCTAAAGAGTGAAAAATACCCCTCTCCATAAAGCTTAGTTTATCGTACAGTTATGAAATTTGGTATACTGGTACTACTCAACAGTCCGCACAAAAAAGCCTCTTGCAACCATGGTCAATATAAAACAGGAAGTCGGCCATTTTGGGTTGAAATGGCGATTTTTAGCCGTTTTGGCCATTTCTAGGGTCTATATTTGGTTGAACAGTTTCGTCATTTTTCGTACCATAGTCTCAAAAATAGTGTGCCATCGAACAGAAGCGATGGACGCTTCAAATGAGAAAATAAAATTGACTTTTCGTAAATACTGAAGGGGCGGGGCCAGGCCTCAAAGTTCGAGCACTCGCCAAAAAAATTCAAATTGCTATAATTTCACAAATGAAAGAATTACAGTTAAAGTAACTTTCTATGGATAATCGTCATCGCCCCCCGAAGACAAATGAATGGTCGCTGGATGATGTCACACAAGCCCCGCCCCCTCAGGACTTAAAACGTCAAGTTTTACTGGGAAATTTTCCAAAATTCGCCCTGTCGAATAATCAGCCCGAATTTGTAGCAGGTAACTGAAGAGAAGTTGGCGTTGCTTGACGTCACTTTATGGGTGTTTTCTGCAGAAGGCGGGGCTGTGGCGACGCGGCGAAGTCAGGCGTACCGCCGTGACCATACATGTGCCTCCCATGTCGTCATTTCTATAGATACAGTCACGAAACGTCTTGTGAGTGATCCTAGTCCGGCCCCCCAAAAGATCTCATGTGAACATCAAATGGGCGTGGCCTATTTTCTGAAATAGCGCCCCCTAGGTCCATTAAAACTGTCAGCCCCAAGCCATGCTTTGACTGAGGAGTACGAAATTTGGTACACTAATGTGGGGTCTCAGGACCTACAAAAAAGTCTCTTTGAGCCAAGTGCAAAGTCGCACAGGAAGTCGGCCATTTTGGTCCAATTACTCGATTTAGTGGTTTTCACACACGTTATTAGGAGAATGATGTCTCGTCGTCCTTTCCACCTATCACCTTCAAACTCCTGCTATATAATCTTAAGACATAGAGGAAAAAATTCAACCGTCGGATTTTATACAAGTATAAAGGTGTGGGCGTGGCTAAGCCTCAAACTTTGACCTTTCGCCATTACATTACTTGACTTAACAACTCCCATGTGCATGATCAGATCTATATCAAACTCCGTCTGTGTGATCATTGACCACATCTCAAGACAATGACAATGTGGACAGCTGACATCACCTATGCCCCGCCCCCTGACTACAGGAAGTCTATTTTTTAATGGTGAAATGCCCATATTTGTCCCCTCTACTTTAGTCAACATGACACTAAGGTCATGCACTGTCTTCATGATGTTGTAATGACCATTCAGATCTGATAGCTTTTCAGAAAGGGAAGGGCTTTGATGCCACGGCGAATTCTGGCGTGACGCCGTGACCTTACGTTTGACTGTAACTTCCACTAACAACCTCCGATCTGCCCGAGACTGAACATGGCAATCAACAATCATGCCCTTTATTCAACGAGGCACACACCGTTGGTGAAAGTTGTGTAATGTCACCACAGCGCCCCCTACACACCATTAAAACTGTAATAACTCCTACAGACGAGGTCGTAACTGCACCAAACTTGCTATGTGTACTCACACAATGGCACCCACCACAGTCCTGTGGTAAGTTGTTGATATTGCTTTAGCTCCGCCCCCTGACAGATATTAGGCCCTTAATAACACATGCATGATGCAATTCACACCAAACTGCACACAAATGACTGTCATCAACCTACAAACTTCTTCATGGAATAATTCTTAAATTTGGGACAGCGCCCCCTAGATACAAAAAACCTTTGTAACTTCTGCAAAAAAGTTCCAAACTACATCAAACATTGTGGGAGTCATCACACATCTGCAATCAACACATGTATGTGATCACTTGTTCAATTCACTTTAACTCCACCCACTTACAGCTTTTTGTCTCTAGATGACCCATGCAACGTTTGATTGATTCCAAATTAACAGAAAACCATCTTTGATGACCAAAGATGACCTCTATGGCATTTACTTGTAAATGGTCACAACGCCCCCTAGATGGGTTCAAACTTTATTAACTTCTAAAGTCAAAGTCAGAATGGCATTATACTTGGCTTGTGACATCACGTGACTGCACCAAACACATTGATGTGGTTGTTGATTCAAATCCCTGTAGCTCCGCCCCTTTCAGCTCACTGGCTTTAGATAACACACACAACGTCCGTTTGATGCCAAAATAACAGAAAACTGTCCTTGTCAACCAAAGCTGACCTCAATGGGATTTTTCTGTAATTGATCACAGCGCCCCCTAGATAACTTTAACTTTCGAAAACTTTAATAAATATGGGCAAAAAAGCACTAAAGTTGGTCTGTGTCATCACACCAACAGTGTGCTAAAGATAAAGTATGCCCTAGTGGTGAGACATGTAATATAATGGTAGGCTCGGAGGGGATGCTGATTCAGGGTGAGGTGTGGATGAGGTGACTGTTAGCTTTTCTTGGTGTCAGGGTGGTGGACGTTTCAGTCCGTGGACGTGCCCTGGTGCCCCGTGCTGCCGGCCAGGACGGAGCGGCGGGGAGTTGGGTTTGGAGAGCATCGGGGATGGAGCGGAGGGGGTGCGGAAGGAGGGTGAGCATCTTCGCTGCGAGGGCCGAACGACGCTGCTTGCAGCTTTAATTAGGCCCGAGCAGCGAAAGCGCTGCGAAGGCCTCTTGTTTTTGCTCTGATTAGGCCCGAGCAGCGAAAGCGCTGCGAAGGCCTCTTGTTTTTGCTCTGATTATTATTATTTTTTGTTATTCCGTGCCCCCTTTGAACAGCTTTTTGGGGACCTTAACATACCCCAAAACTCACAATATTTTGCACACTTGTCAGGCCTGGTGAAAAATTTGATATTTTAAAGGTCCCAAAAAAATCGCAAAGAAAATGGCTGAACAGCGCCCCCTACAAAGTGAAAAAAAACCCTCTCCATAAAGCTTAGTTTATCGTACAGTTATGAAATTTGGTACACTTGTAGTACTCAACAGTCCGCACAGAAAAGTCTCTTGCAACCATGGTCAATATCAAACAGGAAGTCGGCCATTTTGGGTTGAAATGGCGATTTTTTGCCGTTTTTGCCGTTTTTAGGGTCCGTCTCTGATTGGATTGCTCGATCATTTTTCGCACGATCGTCTCAAAAATTGTGTAAAATTTCTCAGAAGGGATGGGCGAACAAAATGAGATAAGGATTCTGAGTTTTCGTATATGTTGAAGGGGCGGAGCCAGGCCTCAAAGTTTGACTACTCGCCAAAAAAATTTAAATTGCTATAACTTCATAATTGAATGGAATAGCGTTACCAAACTTTCTGTGGTCATTTGTCATCGACCCACAAAGTAAATTGAATGGTCGGTTGATGACATCACACAAGCCCCGCCCCCTCAGGACCAAAAAGGTCAAGTTTTACTGTGAAAGGTCCCAAATTGCCCCATTTCACTTAATCACCACAAATTTGGAGCTGGTAACTCAAGGCAAGTGGGGGTTGCTTGGCGTCACTTTATGGGAGTTTTCGGCAGAGGGCGGGGCTGTGGCGGCGCGGCGAAGTAAGGCGTACCGCCGTGGCCTTACGTTTGCCTCCCATTTCTTTATTTCTAAAGATGTCGTCACGAAACTTCTTGTGAGTGATCCTAGTCTGGCCCCCCAAAAAATCTGACGTGAAAATCCGGTGGGCGTGGCCAATTTTCTGAAATAGCGCCCCCTAGGACCATTAAAACTGTCAGCCCCAAGCCATGCTTTGACTGAGGATTACGAAATTTGGTACACTAATGTGGTGTCTCAGGACCTACAAAAAAGTCTCTTGGAGCCAAGTGCAAAGTCGCACAGGAAGTCGGCCATTTTGGTCCAAGTGCGCGATTTAGTTGTTTTCGCACACGTTGTTTGGAGAGTGATGCTCCGTCGCCCTTTTCACCAATCTCCTTCAAACTTCTGCTATATACTCTTAAGACATAGGGGAAAAAATTCAACCGTCGGATTTTTCAAAAGTTGAAAGGTGTGGGCGTGGCTAAGCCTCAAACTTTGAACTGTCGCCACGCCACTCTTTTTTTCACAGCTCCCTACTGGACTCCTTTTACCCAAACACCAGGATTCTGTGGCAAACAGCAGTAGACAACTTGAGGTTACTTGGTCTCCAGTACTGGCAGGTTTTGAAAAAAGGCGGGGCTTTGGGAGCATGGCGAAAATCACCATCACGCCATGGAAATACGTTTGCCTCTCATTCCTTAAGTTATCGAGATATCACCTCGAAATTTGTTGTGAGTGATCCTAGTCTGACCCCCAATAGAAATGGACAGCTAAAATTTGTGGGCGTGGCCAATTTTCTGAAATAGCGCCCTCTAGGACCATTAAAACTGCCAGCCCCTAGCCATGCTTTGACTGAGGATTACGAAATTTGGTAAACTAATGTGGAGTCTCAGGACCTACAAAAAAGTCTCTTGGAGCCAAGTCCAAAGTCGCACAGGAAGTCGGCCATTTTGGTACAAGTACGCGATTTAGTTGTTTTGGTACACGTTGTTTGGAGAGTGATGCTCCGTTGCTTTTTTCACCAATCGCTTTCACACTTCTGCTATATACTCTTAAGACGTAGGGGAAAAAATTCAACCGTCGGATTTTTCAAAAGTTGAAAGGTGTGGGCGTGGCTAAGCCTCAAACTTTGACCTGTCGCCACGCCACTCTTTTTTCACAGCTCCCTACTGGACTCCTTTTACCCAATCAGCAGGAATCTCTGGCAAATAGCAGTAGACAACGTGAGGTCACTTGGTCTCCAGTACTGGCAGGTTTCAAAAAAAGGCGGGGCTTTGGGAGCATGGCGAAAATCGCCATCACGCCATGGAAATACGTTTGCCTCTCATTTCTTCAGTTATCGTGATATCACTACGAAACTTCTGGTGAGTGATCCTAGTCTGACCCCAAGAGAAATAGACAGCTGAAGTTTGTTGGCGTGGCCTATTTCCTTAAATAGCGCCCCCTAGGACCTTTTAAACTAATAGCCCCAAGCCATGCTTTGACTGAGGATTACGAAATTTGGTACACTAATGTGTTGTCTCAGGAAAAAAAGTCTCTTGGAGCCAAGTGCAAAATCGTACAGGAAGTCGGCCATTTTGGTCCAAGTACTCAATTTAGTGGTTTTCGCAGACATTGTTTGGAGTATTATGCCCCATCGTCCTTTTCACCAATTGCCTTCAAACTCCTGCTATATCCTCTTAAGACATAGGGGAAAAAATTCAACCGTCGGATTTTTCAAAAGTTGAAAGGTGTGGGCGTGGCTAACCCTCAAACTTTGACCTTTCGCCATTACATTTCTTGGCTTAATAACTCCCATGTGCATGATCTAATCTATATCAAACTTTGTCTGTGTGATCACTGACCACATCTGAAGACAATGCCAATGTGGACAGCTGACATCCCCTAAGTCCCGCCCTCTACTACAGGAAGTCTATTGTTTTATGGTGAAATGCCCATATTTGTCATGATCTGAAAGCTTTCCAGCGGCCCTAGATAAGTTTAACCTACAATAACTTCAAACAACGTGGTCAGAAAAGCATTACAGTTGGTCTGTGTCATCAGATCCACGAGAGTCGTAAAGGTAGAGTATGCCCTAGTTGTGAGACGTGTAATATAATGGTGTCCTCAGAGGGGATGCTGAGTCAGGGTGAGGTGCGGACGAGGTGATCGTTTGCGGTTTCTGGTGTCGGGGTGGTCGACGTTTCTGTTCCGTGGACGTGCCCTATTGCCCCGGGCTGCCGGCCAGGCCGGAGCGGCGCGGAGCTGCGAGGGCCGAACGACGCTGCTTGCAGCTTTAATTAGGCCCGAGCAGCGAAAGCGCTGCGAAGGCCTCTTGTTTTTGCTCTGATTATTATTATTATTATTTATTATTCCGTGCGCGAAATGAATGGCTTTTTGGGGACCTTAACATACCCCAAAACTCACAATATTTTGCACAATTGTCAGGCCTGGTGAAAAATTTGATATTTTAAAGGTCCCAAAAAAATCGCAAAGAAAATGGCTGAACAGCGCCCCCTACAAAGTGAAAAAAACCCCTCTCCATAAAGCTTAGTTTATCGTACAGTTATGAAATTTGGTACACTTGTAGTACTCAACAGTCCGCACAGAAAAGTCTCTTGCAAGCATGGTCAATATCAAACAGGAAGTCGGCCATTTTGGGATGAAATGGCGATTTTTGGCCGTTTTTGCCGTTTTTAGGGTCAGTCTCTGATTGGATTGCTCGATCAATTTTCGCACGATCGTCTCAAAAATGGTATAAAATTGCTCAGAAGAAATGGCCGAACAAAATGAGACAAGGATTCTGAGTTTTCGTATATGCTGAAGGGGCGGGGCCAGGCCTCGAAGTTTGACTACTCGCCAAAAAAATTAAAACTGCTATAACTTCATAATTGAATGGAATAGAGTTACCAAACTTTCTGTGGTCATTTGTCATCCTCCCACAAAGTAAAATGAATGGTCGGATGATGACATCACACAAGCCCCGCCCCCTCAGGACCAAAAAGGTCAAGTTTTACTATGAAAGGTCCCAAATGGCCCCATTTCACTCAATCCCCACAAATTTGTAACTGCTAACTCAAGACAAGTGGGGGTTGCTTGGCGTCACTTTATGGGAGTTTTCGACAGAGGGCGGGGCTGTGGCGGCGCGGCGAAGTCAGGCGTACCGCCGTGGCCTTACGTTTGCCTCCCATTTCGTCATTTCTAAAAATATCGTCACGAAACTTCTTGTGAGTGATCCTAGTCCGGCCCCTCAAAAGAACTGATGTGAACATCCGGTGGGCGTGGCCTATTTTCTGAAATAGCGCCCCCTAGGACCATTAAAACTGTCAGCCCCAAGCCATGCTTTGACTGAGGATTACGAAATTTGGTACACTAATGTGGTGTCTCAGGACCTACAAAAAAGTCTCTTGGACCCAAGTGCAAAGTCGTACAGGAAGTCGGCCATTTTGGTCCAAGTACGCGATTTAGTGGTTTTCGCACACGTTGTTTGGAGAGTGATGCTCCGTCGTCCTTTTCACCAATCTCCTTCAAACTTCTGCCATATGCTCTTAAGTCATCGGGGAAAAAATTCAACCGTCGGATTTTTCAAAAGTTGAAAGGTGTGGGCGTGGCTAAGCCTCAAACTTTGACCTTTCGCCACGCCACTCTTTTTTTCACAGCTTCCTATTGGACTCCTTTTACCCAATCACCAATAATCTCTGGCAAATAGCAGTAGACAACTTGAGGTCACTTGGTATCCAGTACTGGCAGGTTTCGAGTAAAGGCGGGGCTTTGGCAGCATGGCGAAAATCACCATCACGCCATGGAAATACGTTTGCCTCTCATTTCTTCAGTTATTGTGATAGCGCTACGAAACTTCTTGTAAGTGATCCTTGTCTGACCCCCAAGAGACAAACATAGCTGAAATTTGTGGGCGTGGCCTATTTTCTTAAATAGCGCCCCCTAGGACCATTTAAACTAATAGCCCCAAGCCATGCTTTGACTGAAGATTACGAAATTTGGTACACTAATGTGGGGTCTCAGGACCTACAAAAAAGTCTCTTGGAGCCAAGCGTAAAGACGCACAGGAAGT
Organism: Nothobranchius furzeri; assembly: GCF_043380555.1. Lineage (NCBI taxonomy): Eukaryota > Metazoa > Chordata > Actinopteri > Cyprinodontiformes > Nothobranchiidae > Nothobranchius > Nothobranchius furzeri. Next base: position 5,164,959 of record NC_091744.1, on the reverse strand, counting down.
CAGCCATTTTGGTCCAAGTACGCGATTTAGTGGTTTTCGCACACGTTGTTTGGAGAGTGATGCTCCGTCGCCCTTTTCACCAATCACTTTCAAACTTCTACTATATACTCTTAAGACGTAGGGGAAAAAATTCAACCGTCGCATTTTTCAAAAGTTGAAAGGTGTGGGCGTGGCTAAGTCTCAAACTTTGACCTTTCGCCATTACTTTACTTGACTTAATAACTCCCATGTGCAAGATCAGATCTTTTTCAAACTTTGTCTGTGTGATCATTGACCATATCTGTAAAAAATGACAATGTGGACAGCTGACATCACCTAAGCCCCGCCCCCTGACCACAGGAAGTCTATTTTTTTATGCTGAAATGCCCATATTTGTCCCCTCTAATTTAGTCAACAAGACACCAAGGTCATGCACTGTCTTCATGATGCTGTATTGACCATTCAGATCTGATAGCTTTCCAGAAAGGGAAGGGCTTTGATGCCATGGCGAATTCTGGCGTAACGCCGCACCCTTACAATTCAATTTAATGGTGAGCTCAGAGGGGATGCTGAGTAAGGGTGAGGTGCGGACTAGGAGGCCATTTGCGGTTTCTAGTGTCGGGGCGGTTGACGTTTCTGTTCTGCCAGACGTGCCCTGGTGCCCCGGGCTGCCGGCCAGGCCGGAGCGGCGCGGAGCTGCGAGGGCCGAACGACGCTGCTTGCAGCTTTAATTAGGCCCGAGCAGCAAAGCGCTGCGAAGGCCTATTGTATCTGCTCCGTTTCTTTTTCTTTCTTTTTTTTTCTTTTTTTTTCTTCCGCGTCTTTGGATGGCCTTTAGGGGGTCTTAGCATATCCAAAAACTCACAAAATTCTGGCCCAATATAGAAAGTGCGTGAAATTTACGTATTTCACTGGCAACGTGAAAGTTGGTAAAAAAATGTTTCGACAGCGCCCCCTGGAAAATTTAAAATACCCCTCCGCTTTGACCTTTTTTCATAGTAGAGTGATGAAATTTGGTACACTTGTAGAACTCAACAATACGCACAGAAAAGCCTCTTGCACCCATGGTCAATATCAAACAGGAAGTCGGCCATTTTGGACTAAAGTGGCCATTTTGACCCCGTTTTGGCCATTTCTATGGTCTATATTTGGTTGAACAGTTTGGTCATTTTTCGCACGATTGTCTCAAAAATAGTGTGCGATCGAAGAGAAGCGATGGACGAATCAAATGAGCAAATAAAATTGACTTTTCGTAAATACTGAAGGGGCGGGGCCAGGCCTCAAAGTTTGAGCACTCGCCAAAAAAATTCAAATTGCTTTAATTTCATAAATGAAAGTATTACAGCTAAAGTAATTTTCTATGGACAATCGTCATCGCCCCCCGAAGACAAATGAATGGTCGATTGATGATGTCACATAAGCCCCGCCCCCTCAGGCCTTAAAAGGTCAAGTTTTACTGGGAAATTTTCCAAAATTCGCCCTTTCAAATAATCAGCCCAAATTTGTAGCAGGTAACTGAAGACAAGTTGGGGGTTGCTTGGCGTCACTTTATGGGAGTTTTCTGCAGAAGGCGGGGCTGTGGTGGCGCGGCGAAGTCAGGCGTACCGACGTGGCCTTACGTTTGCCTCCCATTTCGTCAATTCTAGAGATATTGCCACAAAACCTCTTGGGAGTGATCCTAGTTCAGCCCCCCACAAAATGTGATGTGAACATCCGGTGGGCGTGGCCTATTTTCTGAAATAGCGCCCCCTAGGACCATTAAAACTGTCAGCCCCAAGTCATGCTTTGACTGAGGATTATGAAATTTGGCACACTAATGTGGTGTCTCAGGACCTACAAAAAAGTCTCTTGGAGCCAAGTGCAAAGTCGCACAGGAAGTCGGCCATTTTGGTCCAAGTACTCGATTTAGTGGTTTTCGCACACGTTGTTTGGAGAGTGATGCTCCATCGCCCTTTTCACCAATCGCCTTCAAACTTCTGCTATAGACTCTTAAGACATAAAGGAAAAAATTCAACCGTCGGATTTTAAATAAGTATAAAGGTGTGGGCGTGGCTAAGCCTCAAACTTTGACCTGTCACCACGCCACTCTTTTTTTCACAGCTACCTATTGGACTCCTTTTACCCAATCGCCAGCAATCTCTGGCGAATAGCAGCTGACAAGTTGAGGTCACTTAGTCTCCAGTACTGGCAGGTTTTGAAAAAAGGCGGGGCTTTGGGAGCATGGCAAAATTCACCATCACGCCATGGCAATACGTTTGCCTCTCATTTCTTCAATTATCGTGCCATCGCCACAAAATGTCTGGTGAGTGATCCTAGTCTGAACCCCAATAGATTTGGACAGCTGTAGTTTGTGGGCGTGGCCTATTTTCTGAAATGGCGCCCCCTAGGACCATTAAAACTGTCAGCCCCTAGCCATGCTTTGACTGAGGAGTACGAAATCTGGTACACTAATGTGGTGTCTCCGGACCTACAAAAAAGTCTCTTGGAGCCAAGTGCAAAGTCGCACAGGAAGTCGGCCATTTTGGTCCAAGTACTCGATTTAGTGGTTTTCGCACACGTTGTTTGGAGAGTGATACACCATTGCCCTTTTCACCAATCACCTTCAAACTTCTGCTATAGACTCTTAAGACAAAGGGGAAAAAATTCAACCTACGGATTTTAAATAAGTATAAAGGTGTGGGCGTGGCTAAGCCTCAAACTTTGACCTGCCGCCACGCCATTCTTTTTTTCACAGCTCCCTATTGGACTCCTTTTAACCAATCAACAGCAATCACTGGCAAATAGCAGCAGACAAGTTGAGGTCACTTGGTCTATAGTACTGGCAGGTTTCGAATAAAGGCGGGGCTTTGGGAGCATGGCGAAATTCGCCATCAAGCAATGGAAATACATTTGTCTCTCATTTCTTCAATCATTGTGACATCGCCACACAATTTCGTATGAGTGATCCTACTCTGACCCCTAATAGAATTGGACAGCTGAAGTTTGTGGGCGTGGCCTATTTTCTGAAATAGCGCCCCCTAGGACCATTAAAACTGTCAGCCTCAAGCCATGCTTTGACTGAGGATCACGAAATTTGGCACACTAATGTAGTGTCTCAGGACCTACAAAAAAGTCTCTTGGAGCCAAGCGCAATGTCGCACAGGAGGTCGGCCATTTTGGTCCAAGTACTCGATTTAGTGGTTTTCGCACACGTTATTAGGAGAATGATGTCTCGTCGCCCTTTCCACCGATCACCTTCAAACTCCTGCTATATACTCTTAAGACATAGAGGAAAACTTCAACCGTCGGATTTTAAATTAGTTTAAAGGTGTGGGCGTGGCTAAGCCTCAAACTTTGACCAGTCGCCATTACGTTACTTGACTCAATAACTCCCTTGTCCATGATCAGATCAATTTCAAACTTTGTCCGTGTGATCACTGACCACATCTGAAGACAGTGACAATGTGGACAGCTGGCATCACCTAAGCCCCGCCCCCTGACTACAGGAAGTCTACTGTTTTATGGTGAAATGCCCATATTTGTCCCCTCTAATTTAGTCAACATGACACTAAGGTCATTCACTGTCTTCATGATGTTTTAATGACTATTCAGATCTGATAGCTTTTCAGAAAGGGAGGAGCTTTGATGACATGGCGATTTCTGGCGTGACGCTGTGACCTTACGTTTGACTGTAACTTCCACAAACAGCCTCCGATTTGCCAGAGACTGAACATCACATCACCAGTGTGGTAAAGATAGAGTATCTCCTAGTGGTGAGACGTGTAATGCTGGGCTCAGAGGGGATGCTGAATCAGGGTGAGGTGTGGACGAGGAGGCCGTTCACGGTTTCTGGTGTCGGGGTGGTTGACTTTCTGTTCTGCCCGACGTGCCCTGGTGCCCCCGGCTGCCGGCCAGGATGGACAAGCGCGGAATTGGGTTTGGAGAGCGTCGGGGATGGAGCGGAGGGGGTGCGGAAGGAGGGCGAGCAGCTTCGCTGCGAGGGCCGAACGACGCTGCTTGCAGCTTTAATTAGGCCCGAGCAGCGAAAGCGCTGCGAAGGCCTCTTGTTTTTGCTCTGATTATTATTATTTTTTGTTATTCCGTGCCCCCTTTGAACAGCTTTTTGGGGACCTTAACATACCCCAAAACTCACAATATTTTGCACACTTGTCAGGCCTGGTGAAAAATTTGATATTTTAAAGGTCCCAAAAAAATCGCAAAGAAAATGGCTGAACAGCGCCCCCTACAAAGTGAAAAAAACCCCTCTCCATAAAGCTTAGTTTATCGTACAGTTATGAAATTTGGTACACTTGTAGTACTCAACAGTCCGCACAGAAAAGTCTCTTGCAACCATGGTCAATATCAAACAGGAAGTCGGCCATTTTGGGTTGAAATGGCGATTTTTTGCCGTTTTTGCCGTTTTTAGGGTCCGTTTCTGATTGGATTGCTCGATCATTTTTCGCACGATCGTCTCAAAAATTGTGTAAAATTGCTCAGAAGGGATGGGCGAACAAAATGAGATAAGGATTCTGAGTTTTCGTATATGTTGAAGGGGCGGAGCCAGGCCTCGAAGTTTGACTACTCGCCAAAAATATTTAAATTGCTATAACTTCATAACTGAATGGAATAGAGTTACCAAACTTTCTGTGGTCATTCGTCATCCACCCACAAAGTAAATTGAAAGGTCGGATGATGACATCACACAAGCCCCGCCCCCTCAGGACCAAAAAGATCAAGTTTTACTGTGAAAGGTCCCAAATTGCCCCATTTCACTTAATCACCACAAATTTGTAGCTGGTAACTCAAGACAAGTGGGGGTTGCTTGGCGTCACTTTATGGGAGTTTTCGGCAGAGGGCGGGGCTGTGGTGGCGCGGCGAATTCAGGCGTACCGCCTTGGCCTTACGTTTGCCTCCCATTTCGTCATTTCCAAAGATATCGTCACGAAACTTCTTGTGAGTGATCCTAGTCCGGCCCCCCAAAAGATCTGATGTGAACATCTGGTGGGCGTGGCCTATTTTCTGAAATAGCGCCCCCTAGGACCATTAAAACTATTAGCCCCAAGCCATGCTTTGACTGAGGATTACGAAATTTGGTACACTAATGTGGTGTCTCAGGACCTACAAAAAAGTCTCTTGGAGTCAAGTTCAAAGTCGCACAGGAAGTCGGCCATTTTGGATCAAGTACGCGATTTAGTGGTTTTCGCACACGTTGTTTGGAGAGTGATGCTCCGTCGCCCTTTTCACCAATCTCCTTCAAACTTCTGCTATATACCCTTAAGACATAGGGGAAAAAATTCAACCGTCGGATTTTTCAAAAGTTGAAAGGTGTGGGCGTGGCTAAGCCTCAAACTTTGACCTGTCGCCACGCTACTCTTTTTTTCACAGCTCCCTACTGGACTCCTTTTACCCAATCACCAGGATTCTGTGGCAAACAGCAGTAGACAAGTTGAGGTTACTTGGTCTCCAGTACTGGCAGGTTTTGAAAAAAGGCGGGGCTTTGGGACCATGGCGAAAATCGCCATCACGCCATGGAAATACGTTTGTCTCTCATTTCTTCAGTTATCGTGATATTGCTACGAAACTTCTGGTGAGTGATCCTAGTCTGAGCTCCAAGAGAAATAGACAGCTGAATTTTGTGGGCGTGGCCTATGTTTTGAAATAGCGCCCCCTAGGACCATTTAAACTATTAGCCCCAAGCCATGCTTTGACTGAGGATTACGAAATTTGGTACACTAATGTGGTGTCTCAGGACCTACAAAAAAGTCTCTTGGAGTCAAGTTCAAAGTCGCACAGGAAGTCGGCCATTTTGGATCAAGTACGCGATTTAGTGGTTTTCGCACACGTTGTTTGGAGAGTGATGCTCCGTCGCCCTTTTCACCAATCTCCTTCAAACTTCTGCTATATACCCTTAAGACATAGGGGAAAAAATTTAACCGTCGGATTTTTCAAAAGTTGAAAGGTGTGGGCGTGGCTAAGCCTCAAACTTTGACCTGTCGCCACGCTACTCTTTTTTTCACAGCTCCCTACTGGACTCCTTTTACCCAATCACCAGGATTCTGTGGCAAACAGCAGTAGACAAGTTGAGGTTACTTGGTCTCCAGTACTGGCAGGTTTTGAAAAAAGGCGGGGCTTTGGGACCATGGCGAAAATCGCCATCACGCCATGGAAATACGTTTGTCTCATTTCTTCAGTTATCGTGATATTGCTACGAAACTTCTGGTGAGTGATCCTAGTCTGAGCTCCAAGAGAAATAGACAGCTGAAGTTTGTGGGCGTGGCCTATATTCTTAAATAGCGCCCCCTAGAGCCATTAAAACTTTCAGCCCCAAGCCATGCTTTGACTGAGGATTACGAAATTTGGTACACTAATGTGGGGTCTCAGGACCTACAAAAAAGTCTCTTGGAGCCAAGCGTAAAGTCGCACAGGAAGTCGGCCATTTTGGTGCAAGTACGTGATTTAGTGGTTTTCGCACACATTGTTTGGAGAGTGATGCTCCGTCGCCCTTTTCACCAATCACCTTCAAACTTCTGCAATACACTCTTAAGACATAGGGGAAAAAATTCAACCGTCGGATTTTTCAAAAGTTGAAAGGTGTGGGCGTGGCTAAGCCTCAAACGTTGACCTTTCGCCATTACTTTACTTGACTTAATAACTCCCATGTGCATGATCAGATCTTTTTCGAACTTTGTCTGTGTGATCATTGACCATATCTGTAAACAATGACAATGTGGACAGCTGACATCACCTAAGCCCCGCCCCCTGACTACAGGAATTTATTTTTTATGCTGAAATGCCCATATTTGTCCCCTCTAATTTAGTCAACATGACCCTAAGGTCATGCACTGTCTTCATGATGCTGTAATGACCATTCAGATCTGATAGCTTTCCAGAAAGGGAGGGGCTTTGATGCCATGGCGAATTCTGGCGTAACGCCGTAATCTTAATATTCAATTTAATGGTGAGCTCAGAGGGGATGCTGAGTCAGGGTGAGGTGCAGACTAGGAGGCCATTCGCGGTTTCTGGTGTCGGGGTGGTTGACGTTTCTGTTCTGTCAGACGTGCACTGGTGCGACGGCAGACCGGAGCGGCGCGGAGCTGCGAGGGCCGAACGACGCTGCTTGCAGCTTTAATTAGGCCCGAGCAGCGAAAGCGCTGCGAAGGCCTCTTGTTTTTGCTCTGATTATTATTATTTTTTGTTATTCCGTGCCCCCTTTGAACAGCTTTTTGGGGACCTTAACATACCCCAAAACTCACAATATTTTGCACACTTGTCAGGCCTGGTGAAAAATTTGATATTTTAAAGGTCCCAAAAAAATCGCAAAGAAAATGGCTGAACAGCGCCCCCTACAAAGTGAAAAAAACCCCTCTCCATAAAGCTTAGTTTATCGTACAGTTATGAAATTTGGTACACTTGTAGTACTCAACAGTCCGCACAGAAAAGTCTCTTGCAACCATGGTCAATATCAAACAGGAAGTCGGCCATTTTGGGTTGAAATGGCGATTTTTTGCCGTTTTTGCCGTTTTTAGGGTCCGTTTCTGATTGGATTGCTCGATCATTTTTCGCACGATCGTCTCAAAAATTGTGTAAAATTGCTCAGAAGGGATGGGCGAACAAAATGAGATAAGGATTCTGAGTTTTCGTATATGTTGAAGGGGCGGAGCCAGGCCTCGAAGTTTGACTACTCGCCAAAAATATTTAAATTGCTATAACTTCATAACTGAATGGAATAGAGTTACCAAACTTTCTGTGGTCATTCGTCATCCACCCACAAAGTAAATTGAAAGGTCGGATGATGACATCACACAAGCCCCGCCCCCTCAGGACCAAAAAGATCAAGTTTTACTGTGAAAGGTCCCAAATTGCCCCATTTCACTTAATCACCACAAATTTGTAGCTGGTAACTCAAGACAAGTGGGGGTTGCTTGGCGTCACTTTATGGGAGTTTTCGGCAGAGGGCGGGGCTGTGGTGGCGCGGCGAATTCAGGCGTACCGCCTTGGCCTTACGTTTGCCTCCCATTTCGTCATTTCCAAAGATATCGTCACGAAACTTCTTGTGAGTGATCCTAGTCCGGCCCCCCAAAAGATCTGATGTGAACATCTGGTGGGCGTGGCCTATTTTCTGAAATAGCGCCCCCTAGGACCATTAAAACTATTAGCCCCAAGCCATGCTTTGACTGAGGATTACGAAATTTGGTACACTAATGTGGTGTCTCAGGACCTACAAAAAAGTCTCTTGGAGTCAAGTTCAAAGTCGCACAGGAAGTCGGCCATTTTGGATCAAGTACGCGATTTAGTGGTTTTCGCACACGTTGTTTGGAGAGTGATGCTCCGTCGCCCTTTTCACCAATCTCCTTCAAACTTCTGCTATATACCCTTAAGACATAGGGGAAAAAATTCAACCGTCGGATTTTTCAAAAGTTGAAAGGTGTGGGCGTGGCTAAGCCTCAAACTTTGACCTGTCGCCACGCTACTCTTTTTTTCACAGCTCCCTACTGGACTCCTTTTACCCAATCACCAGGATTCTGTGGCAAACAGCAGTAGACAAGTTGAGGTTACTTGGTCTCCAGTACTGGCAGGTTTTGAAAAAAGGCGGGGCTTTGGGACCATGGCGAAAATCGCCATCACGCCATGGAAATACGTTTGTCTCTCATTTCTTCAGTTATCGTGATATTGCTACGAAACTTCTGGTGAGTGATCCTAGTCTGAGCTCCAAGAGAAATAGACAGCTGAATTTTGTGGGCGTGGCCTATGTTTTGAAATAGCGCCCCCTAGGACCATTTAAACTATTAGCCCCAAGCCATGCTTTGACTGAGGATTACGAAATTTGGTACACTAATGTGGTGTCTCAGGACCTACAAAAAAGTCTCTTGGAGTCAAGTTCAAAGTCGCACAGGAAGTCGGCCATTTTGGATCAAGTACGCGATTTAGTGGTTTTCGCACACGTTGTTTGGAGAGTGATGCTCCGTCGCCCTTTTCACCAATCTCCTTCAAACTTCTGCTATATACCCTTAAGACATAGGGGAAAAAATTTAACCGTCGGATTTTTCAAAAGTTGAAAGGTGTGGGCGTGGCTAAGCCTCAAACTTTGACCTGTCGCCACGCTACTCTTTTTTTCACAGCTCCCTACTGGACTCCTTTTACCCAATCACCAGGATTCTGTGGCAAACAGCAGTAGACAAGTTGAGGTTACTTGGTCTCCAGTACTGGCAGGTTTTGAAAAAAGGCGGGGCTTTGGGACCATGGCGAAAATCGCCATCACGCCATGGAAATACGTTTGTCTCATTTCTTCAGTTATCGTGATATTGCTACGAAACTTCTGGTGAGTGATCCTAGTCTGAGCTCCAAGAGAAATAGACAGCTGAAGTTTGTGGGCGTGGCCTATATTCTTAAATAGCGCCCCCTAGAGCCATTAAAACTTTCAGCCCCAAGCCATGCTTTGACTGAGGATTACGAAATTTGGTACACTAATGTGGGGTCTCAGGACCTACAAAAAAGTCTCTTGGAGCCAAGCGTAAAGTCGCACAGGAAGTCGGCCATTTTGGTGCAAGTACGTGATTTAGTGGTTTTCGCACACATTGTTTGGAGAGTGATGCTCCGTCGCCCTTTTCACCAATCACCTTCAAACTTCTGCAATACACTCTTAAGACATAGGGGAAAAAATTCAACCGTCGGATTTTTCAAAAGTTGAAAGGTGTGGGCGTGGCTAAGCCTCAAACGTTGACCTTTCGCCATTACTTTACTTGACTTAATAACTCCCATGTGCATGATCAGATCTTTTTCGAACTTTGTCTGTGTGATCATTGACCATATCTGTAAACAATGACAATGTGGACAGCTGACATCACCTAAGCCCCGCCCCCTGACTACAGGAATTTATTTTTTATGCTGAAATGCCCATATTTGTCCCCTCTAATTTAGTCAACATGACCCTAAGGTCATGCACTGTCTTCATGATGCTGTAATGACCATTCAGATCTGATAGCTTTCCAGAAAGGGAGGGGCTTTGATGCCATGGCGAATTCTGGCGTAACGCCGTAATCTTAATATTCAATTTAATGGTGAGCTCAGAGGGGATGCTGAGTCAGGGTGAGGTGCAGACTAGGAGGCCATTCGCGGTTTCTGGTGTCGGGGTGGTTGACGTTTCTGTTCTGTCAGACGTGCACTGGTGCCCCGGGCTGCCGTCCAGACCGGAGCGGCGCGGAGCTGCGAGGGCCGAACGACGCTGCTTGCAGCTTTAATTAGGCCCGAGCAGCGAAAGCGCTGCGAAGGCCTCTTGTTTTTGCTCTGATTATTATTATTTTTTGTTATTCCGTGCCCCCTTTGAACAGCTTTTTGGGGACCTTAACATACCCCAAAACTCACAATATTTTGCACACTTGTCAGGCCTGGTGAAAAATTTGATATTTTAAAGGTCCCAAAAAAATCGCAAAGAAAATGGCTGAACAGCGCCCCCTACAAAGTGAAAAAAACCCCTCTCCATAAAGCTTAGTTTATCGTACAGTTATGAAATTTGGTACACTTGTAGTACTCAACAGTCCGCACAGAAAAGTCTCTTGCAACCATGGTCAATATCAAACAGGAAGTCGGCCATTTTGGGTTGAAATGGCGATTTTTTGCCGTTTTTGCCGTTTTTAGGGTCCGTTTCTGATTGGATTGCTCGATCATTTTTCGCACGATCGTCTCAAAAATTGTGTAAAATTGCTCAGAAGGGATGGGCGAACAAAATGAGATAAGGATTCTGAGTTTTCGTATATGTTGAAGGGGCGGAGCCAGGCCTCGAAGTTTGACTACTCGCCAAAAATATTTAAATTGCTATAACTTCATAACTGAATGGAATAGAGTTACCAAACTTTCTGTGGTCATTCGTCATCCACCCACAAAGTAAATTGAAAGGTCGGATGATGACATCACACAAGCCCCGCCCCCTCAGGACCAAAAAGATCAAGTTTTACTGTGAAAGGTCCCAAATTGCCCCATTTCACTTAATCACCACAAATTTGTAGCTGGTAACTCAAGACAAGTGGGGGTTGCTTGGCGTCACTTTATGGGAGTTTTCGGCAGAGGGCGGGGCTGTGGTGGCGCGGCGAATTCAGGCGTACCGCCTTGGCCTTACGTTTGCCTCCCATTTCGTCATTTCCAAAGATATCGTCACGAAACTTCTTGTGAGTGATCCTAGTCCGGCCCCCCAAAAGATCTGATGTGAACATCTGGTGGGCGTGGCCTATTTTCTGAAATAGCGCCCCCTAGGACCATTAAAACTATTAGCCCCAAGCCATGCTTTGACTGAGGATTACGAAATTTGGTACACTAATGTGGTGTCTCAGGACCTACAAAAAAGTCTCTTGGAGTCAAGTTCAAAGTCGCACAGGAAGTCGGCCATTTTGGATCAAGTACGCGATTTAGTGGTTTTCGCACACGTTGTTTGGAGAGTGATGCTCCGTCGCCCTTTTCACCAATCTCCTTCAAACTTCTGCTATATACCCTTAAGACATAGGGGAAAAAATTCAACCGTCGGATTTTTCAAAAGTTGAAAGGTGTGGGCGTGGCTAAGCCTCAAACTTTGACCTGTCGCCACGCTACTCTTTTTTTCACAGCTCCCTACTGGACTCCTTTTACCCAATCACCAGGATTCTGTGGCAAACAGCAGTAGACAAGTTGAGGTTACTTGGTCTCCAGTACTGGCAGGTTTTGAAAAAAGGCGGGGCTTTGGGACCATGGCGAAAATCGCCATCACGCCATGGAAATACGTTTGTCTCTCATTTCTTCAGTTATCGTGATATTGCTACGAAACTTCTGGTGAGTGATCCTAGTCTGAGCTCCAAGAGAAATAGACAGCTGAATTTTGTGGGCGTGGCCTATGTTTTGAAATAGCGCCCCCTAGGACCATTTAAACTATTAGCCCCAAGCCATGCTTTGACTGAGGATTACGAAATTTGGTACACTAATGTGGTGTCTCAGGACCTACAAAAAAGTCTCTTGGAGTCAAGTTCAAAGTCGCACAGGAAGTCGGCCATTTTGGATCAAGTACGCGATTTAGTGGTTTTCGCACACGTTGTTTGGAGAGTGATGCTCCGTCGCCCTTTTCACCAATCTCCTTCAAACTTCTGCTATATACCCTTAAGACATAGGGGAAAAAATTTAACCGTCGGATTTTTCAAAAGTTGAAAGGTGTGGGCGTGGCTAAGCCTCAAACTTTGACCTGTCGCCACGCTACTCTTTTTTTCACAGCTCCCTACTGGACTCCTTTTACCCAATCACCAGGATTCTGTGGCAAACAGCAGTAGACAAGTTGAGGTTACTTGGTCTCCAGTACTGGCAGGTTTTGAAAAAAGGCGGGGCTTTGGGACCATGGCGAAAATCGCCATCACGCCATGGAAATACGTTTGTCTCATTTCTTCAGTTATCGTGATATTGCTACGAAACTTCTGGTGAGTGATCCTAGTCTGAGCTCCAAGAGAAATAGACAGCTGAAGTTTGTGGGCGTGGCCTATATTCTTAAATAGCGCCCCCTAGAGCCATTAAAACTTTCAGCCCCAAGCCATGCTTTGACTGAGGATTACGAAATTTGGTACACTAATGTGGGGTCTCAGGACCTACAAAAAAGTCTCTTGGAGCCAAGCGTAAAGTCGCACAGGAAGTCGGCCATTTTGGTGCAAGTACGTGATTTAGTGGTTTTCGCACACATTGTTTGGAGAGTGATGCTCCGTCGCCCTTTTCACCAATCACCTTCAAACTTCTGCAATACACTCTTAAGACATAGGGGAAAAAATTCAACCGTCGGATTTTTCAAAAGTTGAAAGGTGTGGGCGTGGCTAAGCCTCAAACGTTGACCTTTCGCCATTACTTTACTTGACTTAATAACTCCCATGTGCATGATCAGATCTTTTTCGAACTTTGTCTGTGTGATCATTGACCATATCTGTAAACAATGACAATGTGGACAGCTGACATCACCTAAGCCCCGCCCCCTGACTACAGGAATTTATTTTTTATGCTGAAATGCCCATATTTGTCCCCTCTAATTTAGTCAACATGACCCTAAGGTCATGCACTGTCTTCATGATGCTGTAATGACCATTCAGATCTGATAGCTTTCCAGAAAGGGAGGGGCTTTGATGCCATGGCGAATTCTGGCGTAACGCCGTAATCTTAATATTCAATTTAATGGTGAGCTCAGAGGGGATGCTGAGTCAGGGTGAGGTGCAGACTAGGAGGCCATTCGCGGTTTCTGGTGTCGGGGTGGTTGACGTTTCTGTTCTGTCAGACGTGCACTGGTGCCCCGGGCTGCCGTCCAGACCGGAGCGGCGCGGAGCTGCGAGGGCCGAACGACGCTGCTTGCAGCTTTAATTATTATTATTTTTTGTTATTCCGTGCCCCCTTTGAACAGCTTTTTGGGGACCTTAACATACCCCAAAACTCACAATATTTTGCACACTTGTCAGGCCTGGTGAAAAATTTGATATTTTAAAGGTCCCAAAAAAATCGCAAAGAAAATGGCTGAACAGCGCCCCCTACAAAGTGAAAAAAACCCCTCTCCATAAAGCTTAGTTTATCGTACAGTTATGAAATTTGGTACACTTGTAGTACTCAACAGTCCGCACAGAAAAGTCTCTTGCAACCATGGTCAATATGAAACAGGAAGTCGGCCATTTTGGGTTGAAATGGCGATTTTTTGCCGTTTTTGCCGTTTTTAGGGTCCGTTTCTGATTGGATTGCTCGATCATTTTTCGCACGATCGTCTCAAAAATTGTGTAAAATTGCTCAGAAGGGATGGGCGAACAAAATGAGATAAGGATTCTGAGTTTTCGTATATGTTGAAGGGGCGGAGCCAGGCCTCGAAGTTTGACTACTCGCCAAAAATATTTAAATTGCTATAACTTCATAACTGAATGGAATAGAGTTACCAAACTTTCTATGGTCGTTTGTCATCCACCCACAAAGTAAATTGAATAGTCGGATGATGACATCACACAAGCCCCGCCCCCTCAGGAGCAAAAAGGTCAAGTTTTACTGTGAAAGGTCCCAAATTGCCCCATTTCACTTAATCACCACAAATTTGTAGCTGGTAACTCAAGACAAGTGGGGGTTGCTTGGTATCACTTTATGGGAGTTTTCGGCATAGGGCGGGGCTGTGGCGGCGCGAAGAAGACAGGCGTACCGCCGTGGCCTTACGTTTGCCTCCCATTTCGTCATTTCTAAAGATGTCGTCATGAAACTTTTTGTGAGTAATCCTAGTCTGGCCCCTCAAACAATCTGATGTCAACATCCGGTGGGCGTGGCCTATTTTCTGAAATAGCGCCCCCTAGGACCATTAAAACTGTCAGCCCCAAGCCATGCTTTGAGTGAGGATTACGAAATTTGGTACACTAATGTGGTGTCTCAGGACCTACAAAAAAGCCTCTTGGAGCCAAGTGCAAAGTCGCACAGGAAGTCGGCCATTTTGGTCCAAGTACGCGATTTAGTGGTTTTCGCACACGTTGTTTGGAGAGTGATGCTCCGTCGCCCTTTTCACCAATCTCCTTCAAACTTCTGCTATATATTCTTAAGACATAGGGGAAAAAATTCAACCGTCGGATTTTTCAAAAGTTGAAAGGTGTGGGCGTGGCTAAGCCTCAAACTTTGACCTGCCGCCACGCCACTCTTTTTTTCACAGCTCCCTACTGGACTCCTTTTACCTAATCACCAGGATTCTGTGGGAAACAGCAGTAGACAACTTGAGGTTACTTGGTCTCCAGTACTGGCAGGTTTTGAAAAAAGGCGGGGCTTTGGGAGCATGGCGAAAATCGCCATCACGCCATGGAAATACGTTTGCCTCTCATTTCTTCAGTTATCGTGATATCGCTCCGACACTTCTGGTGAGTGATCCTAGTCTGACCCCCAAGAGAAATAGACAGCTGAAGTTTGTGGGCGTGGCCTATTCTCTTAAATAGCGCCCCCAAGGACCATTTAAACTAATAGCCCCAAGCCAAGCTTTGACTGAGGATTACGAAATTTGGTACACTAATGTGGTGTCTCAGTACCTACAAAAAAGTCTCTTGGAGCCAAGTGCAAAGTCGCACAGGAAGTCGGCCATTTTGGTCCACGTACGCGATTTAGTGGTTTTCGCACACGTTGTTTGGAGAGTGATGCTTCGTCGCCCTTTTCACCAATCTCCTTCAAACTTCTGCTATATACTCTTAAGACATAGGGGAAAAAATTCAACCGTCGGATTTTTCAAAAGTTGAAAGGTGTGGGCGTGCCTAAGCCTCAAACGTTGACCTGTCGCCACGCCACTCTTTTTTTCACAGCTCCCTACTGGACTCCTTTTACCCAATCACCAGGATTCTGTGGGAAACAGCAGTAGACAGCTTGAGGTTACTTAGTCTCCAGTACTGGCAGGTTTTGAAAAAAGGCGGGGCTTTGGGAGCATGGCGAAAATCGCCATCACGCCATGGAAATACGTTTGCCTCTCATTTCTTCAGTTATCGTGATATCGCTACGAAACTTCTGGTGAGTGATCCTAGTCTGACCCCCAAGAGAAATAGACAGCTGAAGTTTGTGGGCGTGGCCTATTCTCTTAAATAGCGCCCCCTAGGACCATTTAAACTAATAGCCCCAAGCCATGCTTTGACTGAGGATTACGAAATTTGGTACACTAATGTGGTGTCTCAGGACCTACAAAAAAGCCTCTTGGAGCCAAGCGCAAAGTCGCACAGGAAGTCGGCCATTTTGGTCCAAGTACGCGATTTAGTGGTTTTCGCACACGTTGTTTGGAGAGTGATGCTCCGTCGCCCTTTTCACCAATCACTTTCAAACTTCTGCTGTATACTCTTAAGACGTAGGGTAAAAAATTCAACCGTCGGATTTTTCAAAAGTTGAAAGGTGTGGGCGTGGCTAAGCCTCAAACTTTGACCTTTCGCCATTACTTTACTTGACTTAATAACTCCCATGAGCATGATCAGATCTTTTTCAAACTTTGTCTGTGTGATAATTGACCATATCTGTAAAAAATGACAATGTGGACAGCTGACATCACCTAAGCCCCGCCCCCTGACTACAGGAATTCTATTTTTTTATGCTGAAATGCCCATATTTGTCCCCTCTAATTTAGTCAACAAGACACCAAGGTCATGCACTGTCTTCATGATGCTGTATTGACCATTCAGATCTGATAGCTTTCCAGAAAGGGAGGGGCTTTGATGCCTTGGTGAATTCTGGCGTAACGCCGTAACCTTACAAATCATTTTAATGGTGAGCTCAGAGGGGATGCTGAGTCAGGGTGAGGTGCGGACTAGGAGGCCATTCGCGGATTCTAGTGTCGGGGTGGTTGACGTTTCTGTTCTGCCAGACGTGCCTTGGTGCCCCGGGCTGCCGGTCAGGCCGGAGCGGCGCGGAGCTGCGAGGGCCGAACGACGCTGCTTGCAGCTTTAATTAGGCCCGAGCAGCGAAAGCGCTGCGAAGGCCTCTTGTTTTTGCTCTGATTATTATTATTTTTTGTTATTCCGTGCCCCCTTTGAACAGCTTTTTGGGGACCTTAACATACCCCAAAACTCACAATATTTTGCACACTTGTCAGGCCTGGTGAAAAATTTGATATTTTAAAGGTCCCAAAAAAATCGCAAAGAAAATGGCTGAACAGCGCCCCCTACAAAGTGAAAAAAACCCCTCTCCATAAAGCTTAGTTTATCGTACAGTTATGAAATTTGGTACACTTGTAGTACTCAACAGTCCGCACAGAAAAGTCTCTTGCAACCATGGTCAATATCAAACAGGAAGTCGGCCATTTTGGGTTGAAATGGCGATTTTTTGCCGTTTTTGCCGTTTTTAGGGTCCGTTTCTGATTGGATTGCTCGATCATTTTTCGCACGATCGTCTCAAAAATTGTGTAAAATTGCTCAGAAGGGATGGGCGAACAAAATGAGATAAGGATTCTGAGTTTTCGTATATGTTGAAGGGGCGGAGCCAGGCCTCGAAGTTTGACTACTCGCCAAAAATATTTAAATTGCTATAACTTCATAACTGAATGGAATAGAGTTACCAAACTTTCTGTGGTCATTCGTCATCCACCCACAAAGTAAATTGAAAGGTCGGATGATGACATCACACAAGCCCCGCCCCCTCAGGACCAAAAAGATCAAGTTTTACTGTGAAAGGTCCCAAATTGCCCCATTTCACTTAATCACCACAAATTTGTAGCTGGTAACTCAAGACAAGTGGGGGTTGCTTGGCGTCACTTTATGGGAGTTTTCGGCAGAGGGCGGGGCTGTGGTGGCGCGGCGAATTCAGGCGTACCGCCTTGGCCTTACGTTTGCCTCCCATTTCGTCATTTCCAAAGATATCGTCACGAAACTTCTTGTGAGTGATCCTAGTCCGGCCCCCCAAAAGATCTGATGTGAACATCTGGTGGGCGTGGCCTATTTTCTGAAATAGCGCCCCCTAGGACCATTAAAACTATTAGCCCCAAGCCATGCTTTGACTGAGGATTACGAAATTTGGTACACTAATGTGGTGTCTCAGGACCTACAAAAAAGTCTCTTGGAGTCAAGTTCAAAGTCGCACAGGAAGTCGGCCATTTTGGATCAAGTACGCGATTTAGTGGTTTTCGCACACGTTGTTTGGAGAGTGATGCTCCGTCGCCCTTTTCACCAATCTCCTTCAAACTTCTGCTATATACCCTTAAGACATAGGGGAAAAAATTCAACCGTCGGATTTTTCAAAAGTTGAAAGGTGTGGGCGTGGCTAAGCCTCAAACTTTGACCTGTCGCCACGCTACTCTTTTTTTCACAGCTCCCTACTGGACTCCTTTTACCCAATCACCAGGATTCTGTGGCAAACAGCAGTAGACAAGTTGAGGTTACTTGGTCTCCAGTACTGGCAGGTTTTGAAAAAAGGCGGGGCTTTGGGACCATGGCGAAAATCGCCATCACGCCATGGAAATACGTTTGTCTCTCATTTCTTCAGTTATCGTGATATTGCTACGAAACTTCTGGTGAGTGATCCTAGTCTGAGCTCCAAGAGAAATAGACAGCTGAATTTTGTGGGCGTGGCCTATGTTTTGAAATAGCGCCCCCTAGGACCATTTAAACTATTAGCCCCAAGCCATGCTTTGACTGAGGATTACGAAATTTGGTACACTAATGTGGTGTCTCAGGACCTACAAAAAAGTCTCTTGGAGTCAAGTTCAAAGTCGCACAGGAAGTCGGCCATTTTGGATCAAGTACGCGATTTAGTGGTTTTCGCACACGTTGTTTGGAGAGTGATGCTCCGTCGCCCTTTTCACCAATCTCCTTCAAACTTCTGCTATATACCCTTAAGACATAGGGGAAAAAATTTAACCGTCGGATTTTTCAAAAGTTGAAAGGTGTGGGCGTGGCTAAGCCTCAAACTTTGACCTGTCGCCACGCTACTCTTTTTTTCACAGCTCCCTACTGGACTCCTTTTACCCAATCACCAGGATTCTGTGGCAAACAGCAGTAGACAAGTTGAGGTTACTTGGTCTCCAGTACTGGCAGGTTTTGAAAAAAGGCGGGGCTTTGGGACCATGGCGAAAATCGCCATCACGCCATGGAAATACGTTTGTCTCATTTCTTCAGTTATCGTGATATTGCTACGAAACTTCTGGTGAGTGATCCTAGTCTGAGCTCCAAGAGAAATAGACAGCTGAAGTTTGTGGGCGTGGCCTATATTCTTAAATAGCGCCCCCTAGAGCCATTAAAACTTTCAGCCCCAAGCCATGCTTTGACTGAGGATTACGAAATTTGGTACACTAATGTGGGGTCTCAGGACCTACAAAAAAGTCTCTTGGAGCCAAGCGTAAAGTCGCACAGGAAGTCGGCCATTTTGGTGCAAGTACGTGATTTAGTGGTTTTCGCACACATTGTTTGGAGAGTGATGCTCCGTCGCCCTTTTCACCAATCACCTTCAAACTTCTGCAATACACTCTTAAGACATAGGGGAAAAAATTCAACCGTCGGATTTTTCAAAAGTTGAAAGGTGTGGGCGTGGCTAAGCCTCAAACGTTGACCTTTCGCCATTACTTTACTTGACTTAATAACTCCCATGTGCATGATCAGATCTTTTTCGAACTTTGTCTGTGTGATCATTGACCATATCTGTAAACAATGACAATGTGGACAGCTGACATCACCTAAGCCCCGCCCCCTGACTACAGGAATTTATTTTTTATGCTGAAATGCCCATATTTGTCCCCTCTAATTTAGTCAACATGACCCTAAGGTCATGCACTGTCTTCATGATGCTGTAATGACCATTCAGATCTGATAGCTTTCCAGAAAGGGAGGGGCTTTGATGCCATGGCGAATTCTGGCGTAACGCCGTAATCTTAATATTCAATTTAATGGTGAGCTCAGAGGGGATGCTGAGTCAGGGTGAGGTGCAGACTAGGAGGCCATTCGCGGTTTCTGGTGTCGGGGTGGTTGACGTTTCTGTTCTGTCAGACGTGCACTGGTGCGACGGCAGACCGGAGCGGCGCGGAGCTGCGAGGGCCGAACGACGCTGCTTGCAGCTTTAATTCTTTCTTTTTTTGTTATTCCGTGCCCCCTTTGAATGGCTTTTTGGGGACCTTAACATACCCCAAAACTCACAATATTTTGCAAACTTGTCAGGCCTGGTGAAAAATTTGATATTTTAAAGGTCCCAAAAAAATCGCAAAGAAAATGGCTGAACAGCGCCCCCTACAATGTGAAAAAAAACCCTCTCCATAAAGCTTAGTTTATCGTACAGTTATGAAATTTGGTACACTTGTAGTACTCAACAGTCCGCACAGAAAAGTCTCTTGCAAGCATGGTCAATATCAAACAGGAAGTCGGCCATTTTGGGTTGAAATGGCGATTTTTAGCCGTTTTTGCAGTTTTTAGGGTCCGTTTCTGATTGGATTGCTCGATCATTTTTCGCACGATCGTCTCAAAAATTGTGTAAAAATGCTCAGAAGGGATGGGCAAACAAAATGAGATGAGGATTCTGAGTTTTCGTATATGTTGAAGGGGCGGGGCCAGGCCTTGAAGTTTGACTACTCGCCAATTTTTTTTTAATTGCTATAACTTCATAACTGAATAGAATAAAGTTACCAAACTTTCTGTGGTCATTCATCATCCACCCACAAAGTAATATGAATGGTTGGATGATGACATCACACAAGCCCCGCCCGCTCAGGACCAAAAAGGTCAAGTTTTACTGTGAAAGGTCCCAAACTGCCCCATTTCACTTAATCACCACAAATTTGTAGCTGGTAACTCAAGACAAGTGGGGGTTGCTTGGCGTCACTTTATGGGAGTTTTCGGCAGAGGGCGGGGCTGTGGCGGCGCGGCGAAGTCAGACGTACCGCCGTGGCCTTACGTTTGCCTCCCATTTCGTCATTTCTAAAGATATCGTCACGAAACTTTTTGTGAGTAATCCTAGTCTGGCCCCTCAAACAATCTGATGTCAACATCCGGTGGGCGTGGCCTATTTTCTGAAATAGCGCCCCCTAGGACCATTAAAACTGTCAGCCCCAAGCCATGCTTTGACTGAGGATTACGAAATTTGGTACACTAATGTGGTGTCTCAGGACCTACAAAAAAGTCTCTTGGAGCCTAGTGCAAAGTCGCACAGGAAGTCGGCCATTTTGGTCCAAGTACGCGATTTAGTGGTTTTCGCACACGTTGTTTGGAGAGTGATGCTCCGTCGCCCTTTTCACCATTCTCCTTCAAACTTCTGCTATGTACTCGTAAGACATAGGGAAAAAAATTCAACCGTCGGATTTTTCAAAAGTTGAAAGGTGTGGGCGTGGCTAAGCCTCAAACTTTGACCTGTCGCCACGCCACTCTTTTTTTCACAGCTCCCTACTGGACTCCTTTTACCCAATCACCAGGATTCTGTGGGAAACAGCAGTAGACAACTTGAGGTTACTTAGTCTCCAGTACTGGCAGGTTTTGAAAAAAGGCGGGGCTTTGGGAGCATGGCGAAAATCGCCATCACGCCATGGAAATACGTTTGCCTCTCATTTCTTCAGTTATCGTGATATCGCTACGAAACTTCTGGTGAGTGATCCTAGTCTGACCCCCAAGAGAAATAGACAGCTGAAGTTTGTGGGCGTGGCCTATTCTCTTAAATAGCGCCCCCTAGGACCATTTAAACTAATAGCCCCAAGCCATGCTTTGACTGAGGATTACGAAATTTGGTACACTAATGTGGTGTCTCAGGACCTACAAAAAAGTCTCTTGGAGCCAAGGACAAAGTCGCACAGGAAGTCGGCCATTTTGGTCCAAGTACGCGATTTAGTGGTTTTCGCACACGTTGTTTGGAGAGTGATGCTCCGTCGCCCTTTTCATCAATCACTTTCAAACTTCTGCTGTATACTCTTACGACGTAGGGGAAAAAATTCAACCGTTGGATTTTTCAAAAGTTGAAAGGTGTGGGCGTGGCTAAGCCTCAAACTTTGACCTTTCGCCATTACTTTACTTGACTTAATAACTCCCATGTGCATGATCAGATCTTTTTCAAACTTTGTCTGTGTGATCATTGACCATATCTGTAAAAAATGACAATGTGGACAGCTGACATCACCTAAGCCCCGCCTCCTGACTACAGGAAGTCTATTTTTTATGCTGAAATACCCATATTTGTCCCCTCTAATTTAGTGAACATGACACTAAGGTCATACACTGTCTTCATGATGTTGTAATGACCATTCAGATCTGATAGCTTTCCAGAAAGGGAGGGGCTTTTATGCCATGGCGAATTCTGGCGTAACGCCGTAACCTTACAATTCAATTTAATGGTGAGCTCAGAGGGGATGCTGAGTCAGGGTGAGGTGCGGACTAGGAGGCCATTTGCGGATTCTGGCGTCGGGGTGGTTGACGATTCTGTTCTGCCAGACGTGCCCTGGTGCCCCGGGCTGCTGGCCAGGCCGGAGCGGCGCAGAGCTGCGAGGGCCGAACGACGCTGCTTGCAGCTTTAATTTATATTATTTTTCTAGTTTAAAGTCAAGTAAGAAATTTGTTCATGAACTGAACCGTGCGTTCTTTTAAAATATGGAATATTCAGCCATGCAAACACAGAAATACCTCTTTTTCCAACCAAGCAAACAGCTCACAAAGGGCCACTGCATCCTTGATCTGTTGGATAAAACACAAAGGATGAAAGTTTAACTGCATTCAGGTCACATGAAGAAATAACAGGCTCAATAAAACTGAAGGTTCAAAGTTTCTTACATGCGCCATTTTCATGCCTTGGATCTCCGTGGTGTTCTTCACAGCCTTAGAGAGACAGAGTGGCGTGTAAGGGATCGGAGACCTGTGGACCTAAAGGAGGAAAAAAACAAATGTCAACACAAGCTCAAAATAAAGGCAATCTTTCAGGGAATCCATGTTTTTAAAGTAACACTAAATAGTTTTTTTTAACTTTAAGCTAGAGCTTTAACATTGATCTCAGTGATTATTGAGACAGAAACTTGACCAGTTTCATATCTGACACCACTCTGCAGCCCTCTGCTGACCAAAATCCACACTAGATAATTTTGCGGAGCAGGTCAGTGTTCTAGGGGGTGCGATTTACCTGCTTTACGGCTGTTAGCTGTAATGCTAGCAGTTAGCATTTTCAATTTGTCAATCGTCAATGAAAAGTGCAAGAAGAAGAAAAAGAGGAGGTTTGCTTTTTCTGATAAGTATGACAGTAATGTCTTTGGAGGCAAAGCAAAGAGCTAAAACTAAAGTGAACATCGATGCGACTGACAATAATTTGAGGGAACTAAAGGAGGCTACAAAATCACAAACTGATTGTGACCTGGCTTTGTTGCTACTGGACATGTAAGTAATACTATTTTTTGTCTGACAGTGTGGATCTTTTTACTTTGTGGTTTAATTTAGTGTTAGTTGGCTCACGTTAGTGTTAGCTCATTGTTAGCGCTAGCTACAGCAGGCTGCCACAGGGTTATTTACAACAGTTGTTATTCCACTTTCAACCAGTAAGGCGGAGGAGCTGGAAACTGCTCAGTGTTACTTTACACCAAGATAATCCTGTGTTAAGAAATGATGGTGCTATGGATAAGTGTCATGAATAATTCTTTGCTGAACACATTCCTCAGGGACACACTCCTCTGGGTCAGAAAACAGATTAAAGATGATCTGGAAACGTATTTAGAAATGTTGATGAAACTAGTCTCTCACCTTTGGGATGACCTGTGTGAGAGCACAGCTGGCCTTGTCACAGATCCACACTTTGTCTTTGGGTCCGAGTGCGGCGCAGATCGCCTGCAGCTCCGTGTAGACTGACTCGTACGGGAACGTCTGGATGTGCAGCTCCGGTCTGCTGGGAGAGTCCAGCTGCAGGTGGTCCCTCACCGTAGGGTCAGAGAGACGCTTAAGGTCCACAAACAGCCTGTAGAGAGGAGAGAATTTGTTTTCGTCATAGTAAATAAAGCCCGCATCACACACTGGTGAAATTACATCTCTGCATTTGACCCCAGCAGTGGGAAGCAGTCAGCTGCAGCAGTGGCTGTGCTCAGGAACTATTTGGTGGTTTAACACCCCCAATCCAACCCCTTAAAGCAAGCAGGGAGGCACCGAGTCCCATTTTTGAAGTCTTTGGTATGACCCGACCAGGATTTGAACCCCGATCGTCCCAGGGTGGACACACCACTAGGCCACTGAGAAGCAATGGCAATTAAAAAAATTAATGGATCAAAATGATTTTCTCCCATATACTAATCTCTATTACAAAGAACCAGTTTGACGCTGGAATTACCTGATGGAGGTCATCCCTACAATGGCATAAGCAAAGAAGACTGGGTTGTAATTAATATCTGCGCCTCGGAGGTTAAAAAGCCCTGAGAGGAAAAAAAAAAAGACAGACAGAACATCAAAAATACATTACAGTTTTACCACAGTTATGTAAAAATGTCAGCCTTGGATATGAGTTAGAGTGTAAAACTATGGTTGGGCATCGAGCGGAACTGGGACCAACTGTTAGTTTTTCCCGGAATCGCTTAAAGTTTTTTATTTCAATTTCTAGAATGCTGACCGGAAGATGAATCCGCGGCCGATCTCTGTGAAAAATAAAAGTGATCTGCAAATTGTGATCAACGCTTTTCAGAGCTGATCACACCAGCTGTCTGTGTGCAGCACGAGTCCCCCCTCCCCCCACCCAGATATAAACAAACGCGTCTGCCGAACTTTTACTCCGTAATGTAAACTTTAACTCCTGCAGCGTAGAGGAAACTTGTTAAAATGCATCAACACGGAGGATTTAATAGAAGCTTTAAAGAAAAAACTCTGGAGGACGGTGTGAGGCGAGTTTGTCTCACTGCAGAAATAAAAACACACACGGAGCGTCAGTAGTCAGACGCAGCCGCTCAAAAATGGGACCCGTGTGTGTGAGCGTCAGAAGGCTGAACAATAACCTGTAGAATAATTAAAGTCATCATGCTAGAGAAGCTTCTCTGTGGTGGACCACACCAGCTTCTGCCACAATAAATAATAATAATAATATATCACACACAGTTGTGAACATTTTAATTTCCTTTCTGAACTATTTTTGTTGAGAGTTTTAATGTTTAAAATCTGTTAGATTGTTACTGACAGCAGCTACATTTAAGTTTTCACTTTCTGTTCTGACTGAATGCTAGCCTGGCAAGCCAGACTAAATAAATGTATTATTTAGTCTGGCCATGCTCCATTGACGGCTCTCGGTTGTGGGGCGGGTTCTACCGTTGTCTTTCAAATGATCTCCGCATTCCACTGGACAATGAATGTGACATACTCTTGTTTCACTCTGTTGCATCATCCCACCCACCAGGCATATAGAGTGCCCTGATTGGCCCACAAAGCGGATAAAGCTCTGTGATTTGTTCACTAAGCAGATAGAGCACTATGATTGGCCCACCATTATGGACCAATCACAGCTCTTTATGTGTTTGAAACCCCTCTAGAGAGCTGTGATTGGCTAGCCAGAGTCCTGGTAGGAGCTGCTGAGGTTCCAATGGAGCATGCCTAGACATTCTTTGCAAAGCAAGAATTTGGTCTAGTTCACTAGGCTAACTGAGTGCTGCTGCAGACATTTAGCCACTCATCCCAGAGGCTTCTTCCAGACTTTGGTTGTGGTCAGAAACAAACACACTGATTGTGCTGCAAGTCTTTTTCTTTTTGTCTCCAAAACATCCATCCATCCATTTTCTGAAACCGCTTTGTCCACGTAGGGTCGCGTGGGGGAGGGGGGGGGAGGGGCTGGCGCCTATCTCCAGTGGTCAACGGGCAATTAGGCGGGGTACACCCTGGACAGAGAGCCAGTCCATCGCAGGACAACACAGAGACACACAGGACTAACAATCATGCACACACACACACACACACTCACACCTAAGGACAATTTGGACAGACTAATCAACCTAACAGTCATGTTTTTGGACTGTGGGAGGAAGCCAGAGTACCCGGAGAGAACCCACGCATGCACAGGGAGAACATGCAAACTCCATGCAGAAAGACCCCAGGCCGGGAAGCGAACCCAGGACCTTCTAGCTGCAAGGCAACAGCTCTAACCACTGCACCACTGCGCAGCTCTCCAAACATGTTTTTGTCTAAATGAAGGTGATGTTATTGTTCCTAGAATTAAAATTCATGTTGAAGTTACGATTATTTCATCAAGTAGGACCTGTGGTTAGCTGGCTCATGTGAAACATGTAACGTCTTGAAAGAATCGGAATCGGGAAACGATAGGAACCGGAATCGAAACGAGGAATTGGAATCGGAATCGTTCAAAATCAGACGATGCCCAACCCTATGTAAAACTGTCAGAAAAGGTTGCTAAAGTGGCGAGATATTAAATCACTGAATAATAATCGTTCATCACTGAGTCACTGACTGTTAAAACTTAACATACAAGCGATCTCATCCAGCGCCGTGGCAACAAACCAGACGATCTTCCTCTCTGTCATCTTGGCTCGCAGCGAGGAGATCTTTTCCTGCCAGGAAATACCTGCAGGTAGAGATCGACAGCATGACGTCACCAACTATCAGTCGTCTCTAAACTACAAATATAATCATGATGGTTTAATCTGAAACATAACATTCAAGTGGACTAACCGGTGTATTCTAATCCCAGAGTCCGGAGTTGTTTGCTCGGTCTCTCTGGTCGGTCTGTCCAGACTACATCGATCAGATTGTCCTGCACCGCCACCAGAGAGTGGCCAGCACTGCTCAGGGCCTTGGACATGTTCTTCCACTGATCTGAAACACAGAAGAACAAGACTTAAACCAAAAACAATTATTAAAGGTGCAGAAATGAAGATTTCAGGTGACAAACCCTGCACAGATTAGTATTTTTTTTTTTTTTTTTTTGCAGGATGTGCACAATGTTTACCTGCAGCAATAATCCAAGGGTCCACCCCCACTTTGGAGTTCTCTGGTAGGACACTGATCAGCCAGTCCTCCTGAGACGGCGTCTTCTTCAGTCCTAAAAATACCAACGAAAAACTGTCACTCACACCTCGTAGACATGCAGACATCCTCTAAGATTTCGGCTGATCTCTGCAGATGGAGTTGTTTAAAACTCCTACAAGGCTGCTGCCTGGAAAACCCTAAACAGTGGCAGAAGCTGCTTTAGCTGTCCCAAACATGCAGCTACAAGCTCGCTAAAGCTAAGCAACCACTCAGACCAGAACTACAACGAGCTGCCAGACTTCAGCAACAGTTTTAAAGGGATATTCGGCAATTTAGCTTCCTTTTAGCACCCCGTAGTGTCTGCTATTAAGTCACTGTAGTTATACCAGAAATGAAACTTCAGCCTGATTTATACTTCTCTGTCTGCGTCGGTGAAGAGACACTCAACGCCATTATGCGTCGTTGCACGGGCTCTCTGACAGACTCACAGAGGGTGACGGAGGCATGCCCAAAATTTTAAACATCCGTTGAAAGTGACGGAGAATGCAATCCTGTGATTGGTCAGGACGCCTCTTCCTGTATATTTGTCACCAGCACCGTTGTAGCTCCGTTAAAAAGTAAACAGATTTTTAGCAACAAACCAAGAACAGATTAAAGAAAGTGTCATGGAAAAAGTCAGAAAATAACAACATTTATTCACCCGTGAGTGAAGGAGGACAAAATACAGAGCAAACGTGGACGGAAACGACTGGGAATGTCGGTTTAGAGGTGGCGAGCGCATGAAAAGGTGGAGGAGAAAGAAGGACTAATTTGTCCGTGTTATGAAGTCTCTGAAATATATAAACACATTAGTAAATACACCATCGTGGACTGGAAACATGAGTGTTACGGTGGCAGGATACCACAGAACAGCGCTACGCCCTCTGTTGTCCTGGCGGGGAATTGCTTCGCTGCCTGAACAGAAGTTTGAATGTGAAAACCTTTCCGACACTCTGTGTGCATCTCTCCGTTGCGGAGCTCATGGAGAAGTATAAATCAGGCTTTATCTCCTCGCTGTGAATTTGTCTTTATAACACCTCAGTCTAACTGCTGAAATGTCTCCCCAGCCTTCATTAGTGTCTAGAGGAGCGGTTCATGACTAAATCAAACAAATCAGCTGCGTTCACGATCTAAAACATGCTGGAAGCAGACTGCAGCTCCATCATGTCGACTCCACTCCAGAGCTCCCTTCTCCATCAGGGACTGGACCGTGTGGTATTCTGGCCACAGGGGGAGGTGGGGGTCTGAGTAACATTTCATTAACCCTGTGTAAAAGGTCATTTTAGCGCATACTGCCTCAAGAAAATTATTTTAAAATAGGAAAACGTTGCCTTTAAAACATGCACTAGTTTAGTGTTTATTTTAGTCCCATAATTTTGAACCCTTTAGCTCAAGCTGATATAAATTAGAGCCTGATGAGGACTGCTCAAATGAGGAAAATAATCTTTGTGATATTTGTTTACATCACAGTTGAAGGACCCAGCATCATGACTGGTAAGACTAAAGGACCAACGAGTACATTACCCATCTTCATAAGAGTCCAGTTGTTGTCCATCTGCTGGCTGGCCTGGAGGAAATACCGGCCATCGGTCCACATGGCAGCGTGCTGCTCTGTGATGATGGCTGTTCCTGAACCATGGAGAACAACAAGGATTCCGCTCTTGTCAGTGACGTTTTTACAGGTGTGAACAACAATAATTTATACCTAATCGGTCTTTTGGGGGGAATTATTCATCTACATTTAACCCATCTCTGAGGCTGCTATTTGGATGGTGCCCTGGGCGAACGTACAGGCTCCATGAGACGGGACTGCGGATGGCACCCCTCAGCTCAGCTTCTGACCACTGGACAACACTTCCTCCCTGTCACACGAACTCTGATTTTGTAGGTTATTGACCCACAGCCGCCTCGTGAATTATGTTATGCAGAGTTTATTTAGCCGTGAGAAACGAAATGACTATAAAAAACTAAACATGTCATTTATAACGTTAAATAAGTAGTCGGAGTCTTTTATGTCTTTTTTGAAAAAGTGCTTCTGATTGGCGGGAGGGTCAAAAAACACACCTCCTTCAAGATGAGACAAAGTTACATCCCATTCTTAGTTTTCCTCCTAAAATCCTAATCAGAGTCAGGGGTTAAATATAAGCTCTGCATCCTTAAAATCAGCATTCCTTTACCAAACTTTAGACACCTGGTTTGTTACTTGTGTTACAAAAAAGCAAAACATACCAGCAGAACCATTGAAGCCAGAGATATATTCACGTCTGCAGTCACACGGTGCGATGTATTCACTCTGAAAGGAAAACATATGTTCAAAACATATATTTTTTCTTTTAGGATTCATTTTAAAATTCTTTTGTTTGCTTTTAAATGTCTCCATGGCCTTGCACCTTCTTATCTCTCTGTCCTACACCCTCCCGCTCTCTCAGGTCAGCTGATCAGCTGCTCCTGAATGTACCCAGGACTAGGCGTAAACTTAGAGGAGATCGCGCCTTTGCTGTAGCCGCTCCTAAACTGTGGAAGGAGCTTCCTTCAGCAATAAGACAGGCCAGTTCCTTACCTGTTTTTAAGTCTCTCTTGAAAACACACCTCTTTACCCTTGCTTTTGACACCTTGTGAGATGTTGGTTGCTATTTTTTATTTATTTTATTTTTTTAGTTTTGATTTATTTTAGCTGTTTTTGTGTGTTTCAATGCTGTTTTTATCTAGTTTTTATTCTTATTATTGGGCTGTTTTAATTTTATGTCTCCAGTGTTTTATTTATTTCTCTTTGCTGCTTTCTGTTTATTCTATTGTTTTAATGTATTTTCTGTACAGCACTTTGATCCTGTGCTGGGTGTTTTAAAGTGCTTTATAAATAAATGAACTGAACTGAAACACAGACAGAGGCAGACTTCAGCTTCCTTTACAATCAGTGTGAAGTGACTGCAAACTTTTCATAAAGTTTCTAAACCTCCTTCCACATTCTTGTCACACTACGTTGACGAAAAAAATACGGTAAGAGGTTGGAACCTGCAGAATAAAAGGGTTAAAAGGAAAACGGATCTGTTAACACTCAAAGATCTTCCAGCAATGGTTTGAGGCAGTGACGTGAAAATACATCGATACACTGATGTATCAAATTTATTTCTGTTTTTTTTTTGTGTGTGTGTGGTGCAATTCAAACTCTGACTGCTAGGTGGCAGAACTTCTTACCTCCTTCATTTTGACAGAACACAAAATCGGGATGAATTGGATGTGTCTTGGAAGCATCTGGTTTGAGATTTCCAATAAAATTCCAGCTTAAAAATTGCAAATATCATCTAACTTTTATTATCGCAAAATATCGTATCGCCAGATTCTTGTCACCACACACTCCCAGTTTAGAGGTGTGGTTCACTCATTTAATCAATTAATTTGCAAAGGTCTCTAGTAGGAAGGCATGCTTGTGAATCGTTCTCGGGGGGATATACTGGCGCACCATTTCCAGGAACTAGTAGTGACCCACATCACAGCTGAGCTTAACAGCAACGCGACTCTACCATCGACTTGTTTTATCTCCACAAATAACAAAAGCATGGAGGAGCTTCTGCTGTGTGGTGGAGTTGCTAATGCTAATGGTTATCTTCTACTAGCCGAGACGTTCTCTGCTGATTCCTGGACGCTAAAAACAACAACTTTCCTCATCACAAGACAAGATGGTTGAGTCCATGAACGTTAAGTGACAGTGTGACGTAGATCTGTCAGGCTTTTCAAATCCTAGAGTTTCACCGTCTATTTTCTATCAGAAGTTAATGCAGGAGATAGGTGTAGGAGACTATTTTCATGTTCAGCCTGCATGAAAAACTAAGAGTGACCCATTATAATCAAAAATAATCCTTAATAAATGGTTTTCGGTGAACCAAACCTGTAAGTGAAACATGCAAAAGACCTTTTGTCTTCGGGATGAGCTCATTAACAGCATCTAGCTATCTTTGCAATAGAGAACAATAAATATTGGTTTTACCATTGCCGATGCAGATATGTACTGCCGACTATCATGGTAGATATCTAACATCTTCCACCTTATTTTCAGGCTAAAATATCACCAATAACATAAGTTGATGCACACAATTTCTGAAGCTGAATCAGTTATAGAACTTCGAATTGAACTGTTTCATCTTAACTTTGGTGCACTGCTCAGTGTTAA
Source organism: Nothobranchius furzeri (assembly GCF_043380555.1). Classification (NCBI taxonomy): domain Eukaryota; kingdom Metazoa; phylum Chordata; class Actinopteri; order Cyprinodontiformes; family Nothobranchiidae; genus Nothobranchius; species Nothobranchius furzeri. The sequence goes on along the minus strand of NC_091744.1, from coordinate 5,134,443 downwards.
AGTCAGACACTTAAATAAAGTTAATTTAGAGTCTCGTCTCGTCTTCCTCCGCTTATCCGGGTCCGGGTCGCGGGGGCAGCATCCCAACTAGGGAGCTCCAGGCCGTCCTCTCACCGGCCTTGTCCACCAGCTCCTCCGGCAGGACCCCAAGGCGTTCCCGGACCAGATTGGAGATGTAACCTCTCCAATGTGTCCTGGGTCGACCCGGGGGCCTTCTGCCGGCAGGACATGCCCGAAACACCTCCCCGGGGAGGCGTCCAGGAGGCATCCTGACCAGATGCCCAAACCACCTCAACTGGCTCCTTTCGATCCGGAGGAGCAGCGGTTCTACTCCGAGTCCCTCCCGAATGTCCGAGCTCCTCACCCTATCTCTAAGGCTGAGCCCGGCCACCCTACGGAGGAAACTCATTTCGGCCGCTTGTATCCGCGATCTCGTTCTTTCGGTCATTACCCAAAGCTCATGACCATAGGTGAGGATTGGGACGTAGATCGACCGGTAAATCGAGAGCCTCCTCCTTGAACCGTCACCTTATCGTGGTGGAGGAGTTTGAGTGCCCTAATGATCCTAGGAGCTATGTTGTCTGGGGCACTTAGTGCCCCTGGTAGGGTCTCCCATGACAAATTGGTCTTAGGTGAAGGGTGAGACAAAGAACGGTTCGAAGGATCTTTCATGGCGGTTAAAACGAAGAGTCGGAGTACCCGGCCCGGAGGGTTACCGGGGTCCCACCCTGGAGCCAGGCCTGGGGTTGGGGCCCGTGAGCGAGCGCCTGGTGGCCGGGCTTTCGCCCATGGGGCCCGGCCGGGCCCAGCCCGAACCGGATACATGGGCTCGTCCAACTGTGGACCCACCACCCGCAGGAGGAACATGAAGGGTCCGGTGCAATGTGAATCGGGTGGCAGACCAAGACCAAGGCGGGAGCCTTGGCGGTCCAATCCCCGGACAAGAAAACTAGTTAATTTAGAGTATTAAATAAAATTCAGCAACAGTACCAGGTGGCTCAAAGAAGTGCCTGACTTTAAATCGGCTTTACTGTGGACAAACATCGGCTGATGGTGATATATAAAAACAGTAAATATTGGCCCGATAAATCGGTCTACCCCTACATTGCATCATAGATTCTCCTTTATTATTGGAGCTTGTGGACAATATATGGAAGCTCCTTTTATAACTGAAGTTTAATTCAAAAGTTATATTCTGGAATCAACCTATCCAGAATATTTACATGCAGACCAAATGTATAAGAGGCTAAGGTGCAATGGTCATGCACAGTGTAGGCTTATGCAGATTTTTAGGGTTAAATGATTTCACACGCTAGATTTTAGAATTGGACGTTAGCAGTTCTTGTCAGTAATTTTAACTCACCTGATGTGCATCTCCTGATGGGACTATGTAAGCCTGTATGGGCTCTGAGAAGTATTTACAGTTCTTCATTGCCTGCCGAAGCAGCTGGAGGAGCTCTCCGGTGATCTTTGGAGACATAGCTGAGTCTGTGTTGAAGAGAAAGAAAGAAACAAAAGCACGTTTCCACAACTTTGCAACATTTAAAATGGCTTCAAATAACCAGAAAGCCACTTCTTTAGAGGTAGAGGACTGTCAGAGCTTCAGTTTAATGGGAAATATTAAAACTAAAAATAAATATCAAATGATCTTCCAGTTACCTGACTTTTTGGAAGCCATGTTGACTGGATTCCTGAGCTACACACTGCCTATTCTGACAGACCTAGCTCTACGTGGAGCTCAAAGTCTCCACGCCTGCGTCTTTCACCTGCTATCATGTGCCAGATCAACAGCTGAGACAGCAGTCTGGGTTAAACATTATAAGACAAGTCTCACTCGCAAGATAGGCATCAATACAGGTATTTTTTTTAGGTTTTCATGTCATTAATAAAATCGGAACAAAGTGAAAAAGTGGACTGAAGACTATACACAAAAATAAATATATATACATATATATATATATATATATATATATATATATATATATATATATATATATATATATATATGCCCTCTTTTATGATGAATTTATTTCACAGTTTTCATTGGTTCACTCAATCCATTGTTTTACACATTTGTCCTGTACCAGAATGTTTCACCTATTTTGTAATTTGAATAGCTTTTATTTTTGATTTATTCAATATATTTACCTACAACTGAACCATGTTCAGCGCTTTGGGCTTCCTGACAGGGCTGCGGAAGGCGCTTTATAAATAAAGCTTTGATTGATTGATTGATTGATTGATTGACAAAAACATTCAGTAGTGGAAACTGGAGAATACGGAATATTTAAAGAGGAAGAGGGAATCCGAAGTAAATGGACTGAAATCTGCTGGATCGCTGCACAAACAGTGCTACAGTCATGTTTAACGGGAAGTTCAAGTTATTACATGTTACTGGGAAGAAATTCCCATCGAAAATATATATTTAGTGTAAAGATTCCTTTCAAATTTGCTACTGTTAGCCTAGCAAATGATCCTATACACGAGAATATATGCAACAGAGCAAAGTCATTCTGTTCAGCAACTGTCTGTCTAGATTTCTAGGCTGTTACTTTGTACCTGGGTGGTGCTTTTGAAACATTTTAATAGAATAATTTTTAAATATTTGTTGTTTTACTTATGGCAGCAACTAAGAAGGCTAATATGAGAAAGTGGCTAAAAGTTTAACCACCAAGCATTAAAGAACAGGTAGTATATGATGTTTATACAATGGAAAAGATCACTTTTTCTCTGTTCAGTTTTACAGAATTTGGCCAAAATTATCCAAATATGTAAAATTGGTAAGGTCCTAGCTCGTCCACCTCCTTACTTTGCAGTATTTCTGTTTTGGACTGGGTGGTTAGTTTTCAGGTAAACCCCACATTGCTTCCTGTTCATACGTTTTCATTGTTACAATTTTCTGGTACATTATTTGTGCATCACATTAATATGTATGCACCTACGTTGCTTGAACTGGTGTTAAAACAAACAAAACAATTCTCAATTAAAATACAATTATATAGATAAAATCAATGGTCAAATGTCTATAAATGTGAGTTTTCCCCAGTTGCAAAAACCTGGTCTAATAGCAGATAAAGTATTGGATTTAATTTCAACATTTATACACGTCTGCTGGAATTTCCAACGCCCACCAACCGACCAATCATGTTGCAGTATTCTGCATCGATGAGCTCTCCGATTGGCTAAAAGCTCCGCGTGCCATGTTGTTTACAAGTGGGCTTCAGATGCATCATATTCAATATGTAATTCACTAGCTAACCTAACGGTCACGAATGAGGATCTTTGTTAGACTTATATAGTTTTATACGAGGTAAAAGTGTGTATGTGGTTTTATTTTTACTCCTTTCTCGACAGGCACAAGTTTAACCAAACCAAACTAATTTGTTCCGACTGACCGTGGAATCTGGTGTAAGTGGGTGTAGTAGTTGCACACCAATGGGATAAAGGTTACGAGTGTTTCAAGCAGGTTAAAGACCGAAGTAAAGAGCTTTATTGCTACTTTGGTAACGGACTGCAGACTACACCCACACGTGTGGGATTACCGACCGTCCACATCCTCTATGAAAACAGTTAAATGGCTTCTTTCAGCCGTCGGATTACCCTCCAAACCACCACTAGCTGTATAGTTCCCACATCCAGGCAGTAAAATATTAAACACACACGCACCTTTGCCTTTAAAGAATTTTTCCAGCGTTAGAAACCCAAGCGCTTTTTGTTTACTAGCTCGAAAACCTTGTGTCAGTTCACAAAGCAGGAGGCTGCCATTTCCTCGGTGACGTCAATGGTCACGTGAGCACGGTTTCCTGCAGTAGACTCGCCTCACACACACACACACACACACACACATATACATAATATATATATATATATATATATATATATATATATATATATATATATATATATATATATATATGTATATATAATATATATATATATATATGTAAGAGGCGAGTCTACTGGATTCTGATTACTATAATAATAATCAAGTCATCAAAGTGTTATTGTAGTTATTACAAAGGCTGTTGGCAGGAAGGATCTCCAGTAGCGGTCAGTGTTGCAGCGAAACAAGAAGCCTCTGACTGAAGACAAGGTCTTGTTTTCTCTGGTGGAGCAGCTGACAAACTGTTGAAATGTTGGAAGTGTAGCAGAGAGCGAGGCATGATTAAAATCACCAGATATACCGTAAATCCTCTAATACAGGCCCGGGTCTGTATTTGACTCAAGCTCATCAAGCTTCAGGCCTTTATTGGAAGGAGGACCAGAATTAGAGGCAGGCCTCAATTTCTAATTGAGCAAAATGAACTAATGGTTCACTGGAGTTTTTGACAATTAAAATTGCGCCCACATTTCCAAAGTTAAACACATTTCTTTTAACAACGGTAGTTTCTGCTTCAGCCCTCTCCCCCCTCCCCCTGCGCAGCGGCCGCAAACTCACTGATGCACCTGCAGCCTCTCGGAGTTCCTGCTGCTCTAAACATTAAAATAATTATTTCATTTTCTGCTCCTCACTTCTGATTACCTTCAATGGTGTCTGTTTGTTGCAACCACCAGGTACAAAAACTAACTTGTTTTTATTTGACTATTTTTCTGTCCTGTCTCTAATTATTATCTTCCTGCATCTCCTCTCAATCCTAAAGAGAAACTGCTACCTGGGTTCATATATATTCACCTTATGAGTTACCTTTGAACTGCAGTTCTAAAAGATCTACCGACCGCAAAAACAGCGGAGTGCTCGCTGCTTGCCGGCCACATCACGTCACCAAGGACAAAACAGGTGATGTGCCCCGATCCACAGCAGCGAAATGCATCAGGCACAAATAAAAGAATAAAAAAACAAAAAACATAAAAGGAAACGAGCCGACATGAACGATTGCGTGTTAAATTAGTTTTTGAGGTGGCGACACCTGAGGGGAAGGTTAAATTGCAAGAGGGTAAACGTCACAATTTGGTTAAATGTCCGTTTTACGGCGGGTGTCAGTACAGACGCTCTGGCACAGCGCGTTGCCTCCCGACGTGCAGGAGCTTGTCACCTGCTGACAGCAGGCTGCTGTCTTTTCCGTGGACTGCATCTTGCCGGTCATTATCACGTGACAGCGACTAGCGATGACAGGCATAAAAAGTCACTGTAGAGCGGTGAAGTCGACTAGTGACTAGTTCATACAACCCCTACTACTCCCCAGAGTGTTCTGCAGCATAATCAGCACGTTCTCTTTGAACTTGATGTCAAATGTTCGCCTCCTCTTCATCTCCGCATGGTTAGAGTTACCCTCGCGGTCTATCACTGGCAAATCAAAAGTGAGACGAATGACACCACTGCCCCCCGTACTTGCTTGTTACCACATTCCACCCGGCCACAATAAAAAAAACGGCCATTATTCACCTCCGCCGACTCCGACACCGGCCAAAATATGATACCCACAGTTAATTAAATACAGGCTAATATTAGAGGATTTACGGTAGCCACAAATGCATTGGGGTGCTGGGTTTGTAGCTTAGCGACAACGGAACTGATGGCATCACATGCTTTTTCAGCAAAGGCTGAAGGTGAAATATAAACGGTTGCCAAGACAACACTGGTGAACTCTCTTGGCAAATAATATGGGCGACAACTTACTGCCAAGAGTTCAAAATCTGGGCTGCAGAGATGACATTTCACTGAAACATGACCAGGATGGCACCATCTGTTGTTGACAAGCACTGCCACTCCACCTCCTTTTCTTTTCCCGCTCCTCTTCAGATCTCTGTCTGCTCGTACAGTCAGGAATCCTGGCAGAGAGACGCTGGAATTGGGGATATGGTCCTGCAGCCACGTCTCTGTGAAACACATAACACTGCACTGCCGAAACTCTGGCTAAGTCCTTGAAAGGGCTTGGAGTCCCTCCATCTTGTTGGCCAGTGATCTCATATTGCCCATTATGATCGATGGAATAGATGGTTTTAATTTCCTCTTTCTCTGTCCCCGTTTTGCTCCCGCTCTGCACCCACGCTTCTTGCGTTTTAGCTCATTTGGGATTTGTGGCTTCAGTTGAGGTATTATTTCAGCATTTCCAATGTTAATCAGCTGCTCCCGATTGTAAACCAGATTGTTGCCATGGTTACACATCATAACAAATGCACAAAAAGTGAAAAAGTGAAGAAATAGCAGTTAAAATCCTTCAAGCTTCACAGCACCAGAAACAGAAAAAAATGTCCAAAAAAATACAGTTTTTCTTGAGAAACTAGAAGAATAAAATGTCCAAGAAAAAACAAAACTTACACATAGTCAACAGAGCTACTCCAACATGCAGCCACCCAGAGCAGCACAGTTCTGGAATAAAGTGTGTGTGTGTGTGTGTGTGTGTGTGTGTGTGTGTGTGTGTGTGTGTGTGTGTGTGTGTGTGTGTGTTGCTGACTTTAAAAAAAATCCACTATTTATTATTATTCTCATTATTATTATTTTTATTAGCAGTAGTAGTAATAGGAAAACTATCCCGTGTGGCAGATTTAGCAATTTGGGGGCACAAGGCAAATACATACATAGTCCCCTTACACAAAATTTTTGACAATCTTTAACTGGATTTGCGAAACTCTTCCCTCTTCTGACATGGGTTATTTTCACTTTTTATTAGCCCTCCTCTTTTTTCCTGTCTTTCTCTCCCTTTGAGTGCCTTCATTATTAGCTCTGCTTTCTTCTTCCTGTCAGGGCTCCTGTTCTTTTGCCTTCCTTTTTTTTCCTTCTATTTTCCATTTTGGTCTATGTTTTCCTACCTTTAAACATTTTCTATTGTCTTTCCTTTTCTGCTTCCTTTTGATGTTTACATAGAAAAACTATGTCACTTTGGGAAGTGAAGATAAAAGCTTTTTTAAAGCAAGCTGCTTCTTTCTCTCACTGGAACCACTAGGATAACTCCATTTCATGCTTAATGTTTTGACTACTGCTTCGAGTTTATTACAAATGCTCCCGTCTCTCTTCTTCATTTTCTGTTTTCCTCTTCTTCTACTTACTCGTGGTCTTATGGCACTTGGTAAACAACAATTTGGTACATTACTGCCACCAACTGGATTGGACTGTAATGACTACCAATTACTTCCTGTTTGTGTATTGGCATCTTAAAGGAGTAGTCCATTGTGGCATTAACAGAGGGATGCCAGCAGTCAGGGCTAGGGGGCCCCCAACAAAAGGGGGCCCCAGGCAGCCGCCGACCTATGCCTAATGGTAAAACCGCCACTGCTAACTACTTCTACTAGCTTCACGGTGAAGCTAGTAGTTAGCTTGATGACATTGCTGTTTCTGGGAGGGTAGGTGACTTCATTTAGAGTATCCGTTGTAGGGGTTTGTCAAGGGTTTTACTCGCTTCTGGGGGCGTGTTTATGAGCTTTTGTTAAAGGGAGCACTGGGTGTTTTGCTTTATGTTGTCTTTTGTGTTTGTTCCCTACAGCAGCTTGTGCTTTTAAATAGTAGTTGGCTGGCGGTGTGTGTGTGTGTGTGTGTGTGTGTGTGTGTGTGTGTGTGTGATCCCAGGGCCAGCATTGTCATAGCTTTTCCCTCCTCTCTCTTTAGTGTTTAAGTCCACTCCTTTTATCCCCATCTGTTTTGGTGAATCTTATCTGTGGTTTTCGATGTGTCTTGTTAATAAAAGTATTGTTAACTTGTGAACAAGCCTCTGCTATGGTTTCTTGAAGTGTTATTACCTACGGTTTAGGATCGAAGCATACAATCCTCTAGGTTTATGTTTATGTTTATTTATTTGGCAGACGCTTTTATCCAAATCGACTTACTTAGGTCACATACAGTTTTGATTGTAGCTGTATATTGAGATAAAAGAGTGGAATAGCCGGTTTTATTATGAATAATTCACAAGAAGCATTTTTACTGAGTAAATATTGTAATTTTACATAATTTAATCCCTCTTCTCCCTCTACACCACCTACTTTTTTTCCCACAAAGACAACAAATACCAAGTAGATTTTTAAGTTTAATTGGGATATTGAGGCTAAAATAATCTCCTAAATTGTTCCCCACATCCAGAGTGAAGTTCCAAATCTTCTCCACCGGAGGACGCGAAATTTCCCTACTCAACTTTTTAATGTCTATTAAAAACAGTTTTTAAAAATCCCTTTAGCTAGCTCAGTTTTTCGCTTTGACTACAAATAATAATTATGTCTATACATAGAAAACATTCAATTCTTTTGAGCTAAACACTAAGGAAATAATTTCCACAGGACGGTGCTAATTTCCCTTTTAAAATTATTTTGTGTCAGTAAAAAACTTAGCTCTTTACCTAGCTGAGGTTTTCACATTGACTAAAAATAACAATTATGTCCAGCCATGTGTAACCTCTGTTGCATGAATGCACTTTTTTTAAAGCTAAACATTGAGAGAAACAGACTGTAGAGTGGGTTTTCCTGTTGCTAACTCAAAAATGCAAGTTTTATTTTGAAATAATTCATTCACATGAAGCATTTTTACTGAGTAAATATTGTAATTTTGTAAACGTAAATTCCTTTTCTCCCTTTAACCCAGCTACGGTACCGCCAAGACAAAAAAAAAGTGAAGTTCCAAAATTCTTCCACTGGAGGGTGCAAACTTTCCCTCATTCATTTAATGTAAATCAAAAAGTATATTTGTTAGATTAACCTGGTGGATTTTTTCTTTGACTCTACCCACTTTTGTCTAACACTGTTGAATAAATAAAGTTTTAATTGTCCTGTCTGAATCATCTTCATTTGTGTTCCATTCAGTTATTTGTTCCTTTTTCAATTTGAAAAAGAAGAAATACCCTTTCCATGCCTTTATTCACCACTTTTCAGATATTTACATCATTTCAAATAAAAATTTAGACAACCCTTAAAAGAAAAGAAAACTCCCAGGCCTTAAAAACAATCATTACATTTTTTGCCCACATGTAAAAGAAATAATTGCCTGTAATCTCAAATGAGAGTATTCTCTCTCTCTCTCTCTCTCTCTCTCTCTCTCTCTCTCTCTCTCTCTCTCTCTCTCTCTCTCTCTCTCTCTCTCTCTCTCTCTCTCTCTCTCTCTCTCTCTCTCTCTCTCTCTCTCTCTCTCTCACACACACACACACACACACACACACACACACACACACACACACTCACCTGAAAATCATATTTATGTTCCAAATCAATTATTAAAAAAAGTTAAATGTCAAATTGGAAGATCTCATTTTCTCATAAGTTTGCACAAAAAACATTTGATTGAAAATCACAGTAGTTTTGACTAGACCGTCTTCACAGTTTTATTACAAGATGATCCTCATATCTCCACCGATGATGGTGATGCAGAGTGGCACAGTCACTCTCACTGTAACTACAGCAAAGTCTGCAGCAGACAGGCAACAGCAAACATCAAGGTAAGAGGGAGACTTCCCAGCATCAGCAACGACCCTGAATGTCCTGAAACAGACCAACAGTTTATTTCAGATAAAACAATAATTCAAAGAAGACACAGGCAATAAACTGTACCTGGAACCAGAAATTATCTTTTAGTTTTGTTTATGTCAACTAGGGACATGAACACGTTCACCCTCAGCACGTATGTGAAACTGATTGCATTTCATAAACATATATACTTTTCTCAGTGAACGAGAGCTTTAAGTATAAAACGCCTATAAACTCTTCACCCTCTGTACTTGACGCAGAGGTTGAGGAACACCATTCTTCTGACTGTGTCCCTTCAGCTGTCCTCAGCACTTTGCAAACTTTATGCATTCAACACAGTACAGCCACATCTTATGGGACGTAAAGTGCTGAATCTGAATGTTAGCCCCCCATATCATCTTCTGGGTCCTCTCCTTTCTCATGGGGAGGGAGCAGAGTGTCAGGGTTAACGGCCACCTCAGTTCAGTAGAATCACTCTCTACTGGTTCTCCACAAGGTTCAGTGATCTCTCCACTTCTGTTCATCTTATACGCCAATGACTGCAGGAGCACAACCCCAGGAATCACCTACATCAAATAGTCAGGTGACACACTGATCATGGACACTACAAACACAGAAGGACTGCTGCAAAAAGAACTGGACAAAATGTCAACAGCGCCTCTATTTTCTCTGTAATCTTCACAAACTTCAGGTCCACCAATCCATCCTTGCTGCTTTCTATAGATGCTTTATCGAACCCATTCTCACATTCAACAGTTCTGCCTGGTTTGGTTCATTCACACTTGCTCAGCGTAACCTGCTCAATACAATAATCAGGATAAGCAGTAAAGTCATCGGTCAGGAGCAGCAGTCACTAACCAGCACATGCAACACTTTCGTTTTCAGGAAAGGCACACAGATCTCCACGGACCCGTCACGTGCTCTCCACTCCTGTTACACCCGGTTACCATCAGAACGGCAGTCCAGGCCCCCCCCCCCCCCCCAGTGAAGACAAAAATGGCTTCCTCCAGTTTTCTTCCCTCCACCACAGCAAAACTGACTGTGACCACATTACGGTGAATCCAGATTGAACCGAAAATCTTTTATTATTTTATTATTACATTTTTAATTCCTTTAAGTGTTTGTAGGTGTGAGTATTCTTCTAAATAGAATGTGTATGCATGTTTTGATGCTGTTTTTATGGACTATGCTGACACTATCTGCAATTGAACGGATAAATAAAGTGAATTTGATTTGATTTGAACAACATGAGCTTTCAGTCCAACGTAGTTGATTCAGAATCATGAGGCATTTTTCAGATTTTTTTCTCTTTGAGTCAGTGCATTGATCTAAACCTGAGCGTACTTACTTGTGCATGTAGTAGACTCTTTGAACTGGCCCATTTGGTTGCTGGTCTTGACAGAATTCAGCAGATCTGTGCTGACGGTCCCTTTAAAACACAAAGGTAAAACATACTTAACACATACAGTGAGATGTTTTGCAATAATTTTGGTTCAGTTCTCTCTGTTCAACTTTTAAAGCTGCTCTGATCACTCTCTCAGACGCTTGCTGTACAGAGACAACTGCATGTAGCTTTCTTCTCTCACACTCTTGCTCACAGAGTTGGAACTTCTAGGGTATCACTGTGATAGTAAACTTTTCACCGAGCGGGAGACTCGTGAGGGCATTGTTGCCTCTCCTCTGCTTCATTGTGTGAAGCCCTTCCACAGATAACCATCTGTTCCCCCATGGGAAAGAGGACAGGTTGAAAAACGAGACGCACGGACATTCACCTCCAGCTTCAAGTTACTGAGGAGTTTTTTTTAGGTTTTCTAAAGATTTTCAATGCCTGTAATTGTTCATAGTCCTAAACCCTGATGGTCTGTGTCTGTGTCTCTTTGTGTTCCTCTTGTGTCCCCTGGTCTTCAGCCCTCCAGATATTCCCTCTCAGGTCCTGTGTTCCTTCAGTCTCCCCACCATAATTTCCATAGGTCTATTGTTCCAGTTGTGTGTGTGTGTGTGTGTGTGTGTGTGTGTGTGTGTGTGTGTGTGTGTGTGTGTGTGTGTGTGTGTGTGTGTGTGTGTGTGTGTGTGTGTGTGTGTGCTTATGCCCTCCTCCAGCTAGGTGTGTGTGTGTGTGTGCGCTTATGGTTTGTGAGACCTATTTGTCAGTTTACACACCAGCATTATGAAACCAATAGGTTTATGAGACCATTTTTGATGGTCTCGTAAACCGTGACTTTTAAAGTGTTGTAATCTTTGAAAAATATAAAAAGTAAACATTGTTAATATATTATTACAAACTTTGTAACAGCCATTATCATCTTATTTAGTTATTTCTGCACCTTAACCTTCCTTTTGTGTTTTATAGCCAATTAAAAAATTGGTTTCGTAAACCATATCGGTTGTGTTGTATATAATATCAGAGCCCCCTGCAGGTAGAAAACTGCATAGCAGGGCTGATACAACCGATACAACTTAGCACCTCAGCAGCAGGACTTCTCCTGGCCTAATACTGACTTCTCGCTAAAAATATAAATTGCCATAATGTCATCATCGTAGGACACAGAGTCTCGAAAATTTTTGTGGTTGTTTGTCATCCACTCCTAAACAACAATCAATAATCAGATGATGACATCATCAAGGCTCCACCCCCTCACAACAGAAAAGGTCATGTTTACTCTGAAAGCTCCCAATTATACCCTTTTGATCTAACCAATATGAATCACTGCCAAATAACAGTTGACATGTTGGGCTCACTTAGCATCCAGTACTGGCAGGTGTTGAAAGAGGGCGGGGCTGTGGCAGTATGGCGAATTCAGGCGTAACGCCGTAGCAATATGTTTGCCTCATTTCCTCATTCCTCAACTTATCTGCAGGAAATTTTGCATGAATGTGACTAATCTGACCTCAAACAGATATGGATGCAAACATCCTGTGGGTGTGGTCTATTTTTTCAAATAGCTCCCCCTAGGACCATTGAAATGGTAAGCCCCATGTCATGCTTTTACTGAGGATTATGAAAATTGGTACACTTATGTAGTGTCTCAGAGCCTACAAAAAGGTCTATGGAGCCACTTTCCAAATCTGACAGGAAGTCTGCCATTTTAGTCACATGACTATTTCTTCTTTTCTTTTTTGCACATGCTTAATTAAAGCTAACTTATCGTAGAGTTTTTGACCTATAGACTTCAAAATGACATATTTCACTCATAAGCCACTGAGGATCAAAAGTTGTGAAAAACATACTCAAAAGTATAACTGTGTAGGCATGGCTAAGCCTAAGATATTGACCCCTTGCCACATCAGTGGGTGTGACCTATTTCTTTAAAATAGCAGGCCCCTAGGGCAATTAAAACTATCAGCCTCATACCATGCTTTTACTGAGGATTATGAAATTTGTTACACATATGTAGTGTCTGGTAGGTTTCAAAAGAGGGTGGGGCTTAAGGAGTATGGCGAATTTAGGCATCACACCATGGAATTACGTTTGCCTCTAATTTCTTCAATTCACATCTCATCTGTGCGAAATGTAATGTGATTTACTCTAATCCAACCCCAAACAGATAATTATACAAATTTTCCATAGGCATGGCTTAGTTTTAACATAGTGCTCCCTAGGACCATCACAACAGTCAGCTCTATGTCATGCTTTGACTGAGGATTATGATATTTGGTACATTCATGATGTGTCTTGAGACTTACAAAAAGTCTCCTGAAACCATGTTTCAAGACCAGCAGGAAGTTGGTCATTTTGATCAGATGATGCCATTTTATGAGGCCAGAACAGTCTCAATAAGAATTAAGTCACACAACGTTTTCCACAAATGCACATGTTCATTCGGAAATCCACACTGTGTTTCATAAAATATAATTCGGAGGAACACAAATGCACACGCTCATTTGGAAATTCATACTCTTTGACACATAAATATAATGTGAAACAATAAGTCACGCAACATTTTCCACAAATGCACACGCTAATTCTGAAGTTCACACTCTGTGGTTCACAAATATAATTTGTAAGAACACTTGTAATATAAACTCACAGATCATACGAATAGCTGAATGTGCATTTACGAACAGCTTCTCATTTGTGAACCTTTCTGCGTTTGTGAGTGAAATCTGTGTGGTGCATTCACGAACAGCTTCTCATTTGTGAACCTTCCTGCATTCGTGAGAGAAATCGGTGTGCTGAATTTTGAGACTCTCCTAACGTCGCAGATCAACAAACGTCACCATTGGCTAATGAATCTGTCAATCAAATATATGATTCTGCCAGGGCTGTTCGATTTCAGCCAGTCATATGGCTCCTTATATTACGGAACAGATCTGCTGTGCGCATGCGTATTGCAGTTCACATGGCAGAGCGGGATGGACCGGTCACAATCTGTGAGTAACAGTTTTATCTTATTCCCTCGTTGTAATTTATGCAATGTTATAGAATTATGAGTAGAAGCGTTCTTCATGGTCAAGTAAAATGTTTTATGTTAAATTCAGTCCAGACGCTACGTGAAGTCTGGTACATTCTTCATCTAGTTTAACATCAAGCTAAACTCAGGCGAACATTTGTTAGTTAGCGTGTCTAGGTACCATTTTTTTAGGCCACGGTTGTCAAACTCAAGCCCTTGGTCTATTTTTTTTGCCCCGCGAAATCAAATATCAAATATATAATATTAAAACTGGCCCGCCGGGTGATTTTGCAGATAAGACTTCTAATCCCACAGTGCTTTGCAGCGTTTGCGCGCGAGACGAAGCAAGCCCTCTTTTATGTTTACGATCATTAGCATCCATGCTAGTAGAATCAGCGTGTGCAGCGTTACCCTCAGTCTTAAACAACTGAAGATACTGCTCTAAGCGCCCAGTTTACTCAGCGAGTTTCCGACTTTGAACGCCTAGAAAGAAGGTATCTGGCTGGAAAAGGTGACCATCAGATTGGAGCGAACTGAGCTTGAAATATTTAATTGTCATGCCCTTTTTCTGCTCCAAAGCATGAAAGTTAATAACTGAGATATTTTCATAGAAGATAATTGCTATTTTTGGTTTCTGTTGTTGGCCTGTGAAAAAAAGATTAAACTTACTCTAAAATGGGAACTGGACAGACTACAAATTGAAGAATAGAATAGAAAATCCCTTTATTGTCCCTCAGTGGGGAAACTGTGGTGTCACAGCAGCAATAACGTTCATTACAGGAGCCAAACAGGAGAGTAAAACATAATAATAAAGAGTAAACTAAAAGAAAACATAAAACAGACAAACTTAAAATATCCAAAAGGTAAAACAATCTAAATACTGAATATGTACACATTGTAAGGAGTAAAAAGAGTAAATAAAAATTGAGACATAAGTAACGAGTGATGTGTTTTATTTAAAACACGTGTGTAATTTGGTCATATCAGATTCTGTGTTCAGATGCAAAAATAAGTTTCTTTCCAATTGAATAACAAGACATCTGTAAATAAACTTTTCAATAAATATTGAGTTTGGGCCGCAATTTTGTCCCAGTTTTTAATTTGGTCCTATTGTGAATTTGAGTTTGACACCCCTGCTTTAGGCTGTGCGTGCAGTAATAAGGAGACAGACACTGGCTGAGCCAGTGCATAAATGTTTGATTTTCTGGCGGTGGGCAATAGTTAAAGAAATATTATTTTTTTTTAAATAAAATACATCTTTAAATTTTGGCCAATGAGCTCTGGCACATAATAAACAGAAATACTGCTTCATCATTTCATGTACCTTTGAATCTACAGTTGGTCTTATTTAAAAATGTTTTTTTATTAAAACTAGCATAGCTGGAGTGTTAAAAAAATAAAAGTGCCATAAGATATTTGGAAGTTGTTATTTTATTTCTATTACCCAACAGTTATCCAATTCATGTTTGTTCTGTTTTTTTTTTTTTTTTTTGTTGTTTTTTCCTCTAGGAATCATTGAGGCTTGACATCCTTCAAAGGTTGTACGATCGACTGTCAAGCATCTTGGAGAGGCAACCTGTTGATGGGGAAGGGCTACAGTTTGCTTGTCACCATTATTTAGTTTTATTAGGTGCTCTAGGTGACATTGTTGATGTAGGAGAGGATATACTTTCTGCTCTTTCAGATCTGAATACTATTATCCAGCAGGAAAGAGATAATCAAAAGGCATTAATAACGGTACACGTTGAAAGAGGTTCTCGTGGCCGCCCACGACTGGCGGTGTCGCGAGAGGCTCTCGAACACCTTGTGGAAATGGGTCTGCCAACAAGTGTCATTACCAAACTCCTTGGTGTATCCAGAGTAACTCTATTTAGACGGATGTCTGAAAATATTATACCTGTATCTGCCACATACAGTAAATGCAGTTATGAGGAACTAGATTCATTTATCACAGTAATTAAGAGCAACATGCCAGATGCTGGGTACAGGGTAGTCCGAGGTGCTCTACTTCCCCAGGGACATAGAGTACAGTGGGACCGACTGTATGCATCGTGTGGACAGTGCGGGTGTACTTGCTCGAATGACATGTCTGGGATGTGTAGTGAGAAGGACGTACACAGTTCCTTGCCCAAAGTATATGGTGCACATTGACATCAGGTAATGTCTATGTGTAATTGGAGATGTTATTTTTTGTTTTGGGAGTTGCATTTTTAATTGTCTGTGTTTTAACAGGTACAATTTTATTATCTTTGGGGGAATAGACGGCTATTCAAGGAAGGTAGGTGTTTTCATTGTCAAGGACCAAACAGCTGCAAATGTGTTTTCTGGCTATCTTCTGTTTTATAGATATGTTTTATACCTTTAACAACTTATATTTTGAAGTAAAGGGCTGCATAGGAATGGGTCCCAGCAGGAGCGAGCAGTTTGAACAGTTGGCTAAAAACCAAAGGGATTTTCAGAAATCCCAAAATATACACATTATTATTTTTTGCATATTTGTAAAGTCAGTTAATGTAAGGGCTTGTAATAATCATTAGCCTTTACTCCTCCATATTGATTTTTAAATGGAAGAATATGATACACAATCCCATGAATCCAATAATAGTCTGTCATGCCATGTTTTCTCCTGCACGATGAGTGAATACACAAAATCAGTGCATCTTAATTATATTGTGGGTAATAGTTCTGAGTGTCACGGGAGAATGTGGAAGTAAACCACATTGCGGGTGGTCAGAAATTCAAAAGAAGATGGCGGGAGAGGGATGAAAACAGTATAGTGCAGTGGTCTTCTGTAAACTGCATCCATCACTCCTGTGAGATTTGACACAAACAATACAGTTTATCAGATCTTAACTTATTTAATTATCTAACATGTTATTGTATGGCTGTTGTACCTTTCATTTGGTAATTGATTGTTTTGGCCCGTATAAAAGTGTGTCATATGAGAGTGTTTGTGCTTGAATTACATAGATCATGTACCTGAAGGTAGCTGACAACAACCGGGCAGACACCCACCTTGCCTCTTCAGTGAAGCTGTGAATGAGCATGGCTTTCCTCTGAGGTATTCATGTTATTCCCAACTTTACCGTCTGTTACCCTGTTACAAATCTGCTTTTGCCTAAAGTGTGTTATTGACCAAAGATAACATGCCATTTGAGGTCATAAAGTGAAATTTATGGGGGGGGGGAATGAACATTTCCCTCTTTCAAAAAAAAATTTCCCCAGCAGAGGGTTAATAATGCCACAATGTTTACTCACTTAGTAGCAAGGTACATGAGGAAATTTCTGTAAAACTTAAATTGATGTAGATTGTTATAGATGTGCATTAAAAATGTTTGAAGCAAGATTCTAATGTTTGTTTGTTTCAGGGTGAGAGGAGATCATGGCAGAGAAAATGCAGGTGTTGCAGAATTAATGTTCTCAGTTCGTGGAACTGACACCAACAGCTTCATTGCAGGAAAAAGTGTACACAATCAGCGGTGAGTTTAACCTAATTTGGAAGCTTTGTGTGTGTGTGCGCGCGTGCCTGTGCCTGTTGACCTGCCCAGGGTGTACCCTTCGTCTCACACTTTGACTGCTGGAGATAGGCACCAGTCCCCCTGTGACCATTCAAAAGATAACTCAAGTTGAAAATGGATGAATGGACCTGTAAATGTGTGTGTATATTTTAATTTTCTTTTATTTAATCCCCCTCCAAATCCAGAATTGAGCGCCTCTGACGTGATGTCTTCATGAGTGTTACTGGTTTATATTACAACATCCTGCACTCTCTGGAAGACCAAGACTTGCTCGACATCAGTAACATCCTTCACCTGTTTTGTTGCCACTATATTTTCTTGTCTCGCATCCAGGCCAGCCTGGATGTCTTTAGAGATGCATGGGACAACCATCCAATCAGGACAGAGGAAAACATGTCACCAAATCAGCTGTGGCATCTGGGCCAGGCTCTGAATCCTGTTTCTGATCCAGGGGCAAATGTATGTTCTGTTAAAATGACTGATCACATGTCAAGTTGATCCTTAACTAAAAATCAAATGTTCAACACTTTGATAATCTACCTCTGCACTATGCTTCTTGGATTCAAGACGAAATGGCTATTGAAATTACAGTTCTGTTTGTGTGCACCTCTACTGAAATGGACACTGTCAACTATAATGTCATGACATTACAAAGTCATGACACATCTGCAAGTTCAAAATGCAAGGCATTAGACCTTCCAGATGTGATATTCTCACTGCTGTTTTAACATAAAATTTGCCCATTAATTAAAAAAAAAATAATTTATGAAATAATGGAGATGCTAGGTTCTGCCTGACATCATTGATGTTAAGTAATTGTTAAAAGGTCATGATAAAGCTTTATTAAATGTGTTTTCTTGAGATTCATTATGCACAATGCTCATGCACACTTTCTTTTTCCAGAGTATACCGATACCAGAGACTGAATGGGAGGAAAATGGATACATGACTGAACCTCATCCTGGGATCAATGTCCCTGTACTGGACAGTCCTCTTTCAGATCATGAAATGTTGGAACTGCAGGACAGCATTAATCCGTTGCAACATTTAGACTCTTTTGGAGTGGACATATATCTTCACACTGTCCAGTATGTTGAGAACTTACTTGAGGCTAGATGATTACATGTGTGAAGAAGGAAGGAGAGAGAAGGTAGGGAGTTAGGAAGAAAGAAAACAATTAATGAGACAGGAAGGAAGAAAGTTAAAAAGTGAAGGAGTGGTCCATTTTAAGGTTAATATACTGTATATTGTTATTCAAGGGATTTGCCGTCGTAAATATGAAATGCTAAAGGATAGACCCCCAAATAGATTTCTAAATTCATTTATAGTTGTGTGTTTCCTTAAAGGCTGTGTCAGCCTGATTTATTTTAGACCAGGAATGTATTTGAAAAGGCTGCTGTCCACTTAATCTATGCTACAATTCTTCAAAATGTAGATGTTCTATCATTGCTAGTGTTGGTTAAGTAACATACATCTTCCTGTGTATCCAGCTCTAATAAAAACATATTTAAAGGTGAAGCACCTACTTCTTATCAGGAGATCCATTTCTTTTTACATGTTATTGTTTGAATTTTGTCTCATTTCATAACTTTTGCTCAACATTTAAGGGGAACTGTGTTACCCTGCGATCATCTTCATTACACTTGAAAACTCGTACTATACCTCCGTCCGTCTACTTATTAAATAGAATAACATGACAAGATTCTATCTACAGTTTTTTTGATCAAGGGATGATTAGGTGTTGTGAGAAGATTCTCTATGCTACTGAGTCTGTGTTAAATTGCAACTGGACACACATACTCACACACAGTTTGTTCATTTGTTCTCAGAATGAGAATAATGTCTTTTAGAGTTAAAAAGTTATTTTTTTTTCTTGATGTCACTGAAGGCTGTGTTAGAAATATATGCAGCTCATTAAAAGGAAAAGTAACTGATGTAACCAAGAGCCTGAACACAGGAGAATAGAGACACCTGCCAAGATAAAGAGCTGAGCTTTTGCTCCTTTTCAGAGTCACTCCCATGGAATAGGTCTGATGATTTACTAGCTTCTCTTACCTTCTCTGCATACAATGTTTAATATGAGCTTCAAGAGGTCTCTGCCCCTAACGGGGTTTGCTTTCACATTGTAAAAATGCATAATTTTTCTGAATAAGATTATTAAGAGGCCACCCATAGGGTGGAACGTTGGTTATGTATTGTAACCCCAGATTCTATGAGTATAGTGTAGCCCTCTGAGCAATCGCCTATTGGATTAATTCCATCCCCTTAACTGCGCAGATTGGATCAGCGGTGATCGGCGAGCAGTGCTTGCCGGTTAGATTTGTGTCCGACTTGACGCCGACTTGCTCTATCTCTATCGTAGGCAACGATAACCTTGTGAGATCAAGGTGGCCGCAGATTTTGGAGCAAGGCGCTGCAGTTGCTCTCCCTCGACTGCAAAACCCAGGGCATGACGGGAAACGCCTGGCTCTCACCTGATCTAAGATCTGATTGGTTCATATTTTGATCCAAACATCCGGTGGTAGAACATGAAATGTTAGTTGGTCACATGTATTCTGTAAATCATGTAACGTTGATGATGACAACTATATAGGCCATAAAGAGAAATGTGATTTGTGTTCTTTTGTCACGTCTTCTATGAGCACACTAAACCTACAGCTGATAACCTTTACTTATTATTACAGTCATGTCTCCATATACAATATATGATATCCACAAGCACGTGAGGATGTGTTTCAGCTGCTAACAGGCACCAGAATTAAAATGGAAAATTAAACAAGTGTGAACGCTAACGTGATATCTTCAGCCATCGTCACCCCCGAGCTACACGTGATGTAGGGAATTGTGTCCGACTATGCGCACAGCAGATCTGTTCCGTAATATAAGGAGCCATATGATTGGCTGAAAGCGAACAGCCCTGGCAGAATCATATATTTGATTGACAGATTCATTAGCCAATGGTGACGTTTGTTGATCTGCGACGTTAGGAGGGTCTCAAAATTCAGCACACCGATTTCTCTCACGAATGCAGGAAGGTTCACAAATGAGAAGCTGTTCGTGAATGCACCACACAAATTTCACTCACAAACGCAGAAAGGTTCACAAATGAGAAGCTGTTCGTAAATGCGCATTCAGCAATTCGTATGATCTGTGAGTTTATATTACAAGTGTTCTTACAAATTATATTTGTGAACCACAGAGTGTGAACTTCAGAATTAGCGTGTGCATTTGTGGAAAACGTTGTGTGACTTAATTCTTATTGAGACTGTTCTGGCCTCATACCATTTTGTCATTTTATCACATATTATATTTTAACTAACTTGTCCTAGGGCTTTAGGCCTATGACCTAAAATTGATAAGCCATTGGGAATCAAAAGTTGTCTAAATAGTTTTCAAAAGGACTAATGGTGTAGTTCGGGCTTAGTCTCAAATATTGATCTTTTTACATTAAAGTTCTTGCTTTATTAACTTGCAGACACATGATCAGAGCTATATCCAACTTAGTGTCATGTCAAATCTCAAGACAATGACAGTGTCATTTCCTGCCATCACCAAAGCCACTACCCCTGACAACAGGAAGTTTATTGTTTTACTCTAAAAGGTCCAACTTTGACCCTTTGTATAGAATCAACATGAGACACTGCCCAATGTCAGAAGACATGCTGGTGTAATGCAGCATTCAGTACTGAGATATTTCAAGAGAGAATGGGGTTGTGGTGAGACGGCAAAATTGGATGGCAAGCCGTGGCCTTACAATTGGCTGTAATTTCATCATACACACTGATTTTCACCAAATTAAACACAACAGATGTTACAGTCTCTCAAAGAAATGTTTGCAAATTGTTGGTAATTAAAGTCTTAATTTTGCTTTAGGGCCCCTTGCATGCATTCATGTTTTTAATAACTTCTACAAGAAAAGGTCATATGTCAGTATGACTTTCTTGTTTAGTCCTTGTAGCTGTGTTGAGTGTTAACTTGACAAGGTTTGTACACTCTGTGAGCCCCTAGCTGCCTTTTTTACACAACAAGCCATCAACAAGCTATCCTATCCAATCCTGATATCCTTTAAATAAAGTTATTGTCCCATAAATAAATCTGAGATACTCACTCAAAAATTGAACCACAATTAGCCACCTCCTCTACATAGATGACATAAAACTGTATATCAAGACCGAGCGAGACATTGACTCACTGATCCAAACCACCAGGATCTACAGCATTGATATTGGAATGTCATCTGGACTTGAGAAGTGTGGTCGAATGTTGACAAAGTAAGAGAAGATAATAGATACAGGAGGGGTCTCACTCCCAGAAGGAAAAAAGTCAGACCTTGAGGACAGCTACAAATTCCTTGGTGTCCAGCAAGCAAATGGCAACCTCGATGAGGCTGCAAGGAAATAAGCCACAACCAAATACTTAAAACAAATAAGGAGAGCACTAAGAAATCAGCTCAAGGGCAAGAACAAGATTTGGGAAATAAACAGCTATGCCCTGCTAGTAATCAGATATCTGTCAGGAATAATGAGCTGGCCAAAAGGAAAAAATACAGACCACAGATGTTAAGACACAAAAGCTCCTAACCATGCATGGACCATTACACCCCAAATCCAGCACCCTGAAACGGTATGCTAGCAGTAAGGAAGGAGTCAGAGGACTAGCTAGTGTGAGAGCTATGATCCAAGATAAAACAGCCAAGGTCTTTAAGTACCATCAAGGATAAGACCTCTACAGATGACATGCTCAGTGAATGTCACAAGCTGCGTTTTCATGTGCCTAATTTCCTCAATCCGATTGAAATCTTGGTTGATCGGAATTTCCGAATCTCTGTTCACATGGACACGAACTGAAATGATCCGATCATGCCGTGCGTACATATGCACCAAGCATTTAATCCGATTAAATAGGTTGAGCATGCGCAGAGTTGCCTTTCACGAAAGAAAAATTGTAAACAAACGCCATGAAACGAAAAGAAAAATGTAAAAACAGAAATAACTATTCTTCCTGCTTTCCTGATCCATTTATTCAATTTAATATTTTTATTTAGCTCATAGAAGTTACGTTTTCTTCAGTGAATAACTGCAGATATATGCTTTGCTGCATTTTATTGTTGATTAAAATAAGGGAGGGTTATGTCTGCCTCTTGATCAGCTGGTCCGCAGGTCTGAATTGACAGCTGTTGCGCTGCGCTGCGGCACAGAGCGGGGGTGGGGGGTGGGGGGGGGGGGTTAGCCTCATGTTTTATTACTGAGCTCTGTTGTGGCTTATTATTAATAACATGTGACGATCAGCTGAAACTGTTGAGAAAAATCTGTTCAAACAAAATAACAGAAGATGTTCAGAAAGTTTAGAAGCCTGTGTTCATCATTAACGAACCGCATCTCAGGTCATCTGCGTTTACGTGCTTTTAACGAACACGGACTTTACTGTCGTCCAGAGTATTTAACCGAGGACGTTTTCCTACCCAACATCAGCCTCCAATCAGGTCTGTAAAACCCAGATTATCCTGTGTTCTTTACAAGCGTGTCTCCATCACCATCTGCAGAAGCTGCTGTGTTCAAAGCTGACAGAAACGGGGATCCGTGCGCTGCAACCCCCACGATAAACCTGCGTATTTCCAGTAAAGATTTGAACATCTTTGTCGAATGATTTGTGCAATAATCAGATTTTTATTTTACTTCCACAAAATGCAAGTTCTGAATTAAATATTACTGAAACGGGACGGCTTGTTGTCGGATTTAAAAGCCGCCGCTTGTTAATTACACCGTCATTTTTGAAGTCAGGCAGTCCAAATGACAGCGGAGAGGCCCGCTGGCTGTTGCACACATGCGCAGTGGGCATTGTTTTACCCCAACAATCCGAATGGCTGTGCACATGCACGTCAATCGGAATGAAGAACGGAATAAACCACCTCTCTCAATCGGATTGAAATTTCAATCCGATCGGGCCGAATCGGATCAGAATATTCTGATTGACATGTTTACATGCAGAATTTTCAATCTGAATGGGCATTCAATCCGATTAAATATGCGCATGTAAACGTGGCTACAGACATGGGCAAACAGAGGAGCAGGTGCTGGAAATACTATTGTGGAAAGACACCCCTACATGTGATGTACCACCGACAGGACATAGGTCAACTAAGACAAACAAAAACTGAGTTTTAGGTAGCATTAGGTTGCGGTTTCTGAACAGAAACATTAGTAGAAATGTTAGCTTTATCTATGCACTCTTCTGAATAAAGATTTCTGAAGTTTATCCTGGAATATGCCCATCTCTCTCCAAGTTAAATGGTCACAGGCCTAAGTGCTCGATTAACCAATGGTACTTCTGAGGCCTTGACTCCCCCAAAAAACCTCTATTTCCTCTTTGATTCCTTGATATTTTGAATATTATATATAAATGTGTATACTGGTCTCATAATGTTTAAATGTCTCCTTAAACCATGAAACAGTCAGAATTGTATATTTTTGTAAACAGACCTCATAAACCCTAATTGTCTCCATAAACCACCAGGTTGTCAAGTCCTCATAAGCCTGTGGAAATTCATATGTGAAATGTATGTATGTTCTGATATGTTTTTCTTAATTTTGAAGTGAGACTTTTCTTCTATGGGTAAAATCAAAATTTTTGACAGATTTTTCGTGTTCACCAGATGCAGGGAAAGGTGTGTCCTCATAAACCACCAAAATGTCATAGTGGCTTCATAAACCATATCTACATGTATGTGTGTGTGTGTGTGTGTGTGTGTGTGTGTGTGTGTGTGCTTATGCCCTCCTCCAGCTAGGTGTGTGTGTGTGTGTGGGGGGGGGGGGGGGGGGTGTTTATGTCCTCCTCCAGCTAGGTTCCTCCAGCTAGGTGTGTGTGTGTGTGTGTGTGTGTGTGTGTGTGTGTGTGTGTGTGTGTGTGTGCTTATGCCCTCCTCCAGCTAGGTGTGTGTGTTTATGTCCTCCTCCAGCTAGGTGTGTGTGTGTGTGTGTGTGTGTGTGTGTGTGTGTGTGTGTGTCCTCCTCTAGCTAGGGGTGTGTGTGTGTGAGTGTGAGTGTGTGTGTGTGTATGCCCTCCTCTAGCTAGGGGTGTGTGTGTGTGTGTGTGTGTGTGTGTGTGTGTGTGTGTGTGTGTGTGTGTGTGTGTGTGTGTGTGTGTGTGTATGTGTGTGTGTGTGTGTGTGTGTGTGTGTGTGTGTGTGTGTCCTTTCCCAGTTAGGTCTGGTGTCCTCTCCTGCTCCTCCTCCCTGATTAGTTATCACTTTCACCTGGTTCTCTCCCCTCACACCTGCAGCTCATCACCCTCCCATTACGCCCCAGCGTATATAAGCCCTGTCTTGTCTCAGTGTCTTGTCGGTCCATTGTTTGTATTCTGTCAGTCTCGTGTCTCGTCTTGGATTATTTGGGTTTTTGGTCTTCTCGTGTTCTCTAGGGTTTTGGTTTTCCAGATTGTTATCTGGATTTTGGCTCCCAGCCTTTGGACTTATTTTTGCTCTCCTTAAAATAAAGGATTTTTTTCTTATTCGTCATCTCTGCCTCGTGTCATCCTGGGTACAGCATTTTGGGTCCTACAAACCTCGTATCGTGACAGAACCTTGCTTAACTTGGTGGTGGAAGAGCCATTTTTAAGAGCTAAAACACAAAATCTAATAAAAGAAAGTGAAATCACATTAAAAATTCTTATTTTATTCATTAATACATCTTGAATACAACTTGTTTTTGTCCACTGTGTTGGTTTGTGATAAGATCCTTTATACTGTCATTCTCCTTTATTTGTTGACAGTTGAGATGGAGAATAAGTGTTCTCTGGTTCAAACAAGGACACGTTAGATAACGGAAAAATGAGCGGGCATCGTGACTTGACACACACCTGCAAGGTTATACAGCTCAACCATAGCATACCATGCCAAGTTTATTTATAGCGCACATTTAAAAACAGCATGGAAGCTGACCAAAGTGCTGTATGGATAAAAATTAAAACAATATTAAAAGCAAAAACACTGTCAATAGTAACAATATATAGCAAAGAAGATGATCACAGTCACCAAAAAGAATGCATAATAATAAAAAGTCAGGGGTTTGGAAACACCAGGTAATAAAAGTATGCCTCGTACGCAATGACTCGTACGGAGGAGGGATGGTACCCGCCTCATAGAGAGAGGAAGAGCATTCCAGAGGAACGGAGCAGCATACACCAAAGCTCCTCCCGTGTTTTATATTTCATGGTGGAAACGTGAATCAGCAAATGATCGGCAGACCTCAATCCCCCAGTTTGGCACTTAACTAACTGCCAGGTCAGACAGGTAAGCTGGTGCCAGAACATTCAAGGCCTTAAAAACAAAGATCAGAATCTTGAAAGTCACCATGACGTTTATGGGTAGCCAATGGAGATGCAACAGCACAGGGGTGATATGATCAGGTCTAGAGGTGTTGGTCAAGAACCTGGCTGCTGTGTTTTGGAGCCTGTTAACAGCAGAGGCTGGTATGCCAAATAAGATGGAATTTGCATAATCCAAGTGGGAAATGATAAAAGTATGAAATACAGATTCCAGATGTGCCAGTTTCAGGTTTGGTGTTAAGCAAACCAGTCAGTGCAGCTGGAAAAAACAAGATCTGGTCACTGCATTAATCTGAGGGACCATCAGAAGGTGGACATCTAGTTTGACCCCTAGGTTGGGAGAGTATCCAAATCAGAGAGTGAGTGTGGTGTCTTTTGGGGCCATGAGGATTGCCTCAGATTTGGGAGTCCTTCAGCTTCAGAAAGTAGTCAGCCAGCCAGTCCCTCACTTCAGCCAAACATTGGTCCAGAAGTGAGAGAGCACCTAGTTGGTTCAAAGCCAGGTAGGTCTGGACAATCATCCACATAGAGATGGTAGTCCAGGCCATGTTTCCTCAGGATAGAACCCAGGATGTAAGGAAGAATGTAAATGCAAACCAGGAGAGCCCCAAGCACAGATCCCTGTGGCACTCCCCAGGGGAGAGGGAGACATGGAGACAAGTGTTGTGTCTACCACTAGAGAGCAGTAGAGGATAAGAAGAAGTGAGATAAGATCAATCAACCAATCAATCAATCAATCAATCAAATTTTATTTTATTTAATTTATTAAGTGCTTTTCAAAAAAAAAACACCTAGATTTAGAACAAAAATTAAGGAATGGAATATATCTGTAAATGGTGTTAAATTATGGAATAACCTTAAAAGGGAAATGAAAAAAACTGTCATTTAATATATTAAAAAAATGTACCAAACTGAGTGTACTAAATAATTATGAAAATGTTAATTAAATCAATGAGCATGATCGCACTGGAATTTAGAACAGGAAAAAGTTTAAAATGATTCTGTATGTGTGTTTGACGAATGGAAATTGCATATAAATTGATTATTTCTTCTGGAAAAGGGGGCAGAATTTATAAGACGTTTTTCTTCATTCTGCTCCTTTTCGTTTAGATTTGATTATTTGTTATGTATTTCTTATTGTTTATTTGCTTTATTTGTTTTTATTTTGAATAAAATAAAAAATAAAAAAAATATATAGATTTTTTATTTTAAGTGGAGCGAGCAGGTCCAGAGCGGATTTCAGTCTACTGTTAAAATCATTGACAGTAAAATCACAGGAGGCAGTTACCAAAGTGGGAGGGATCTTTCTAAAAACTTCAAGAAAACCAGCAGCGACTTCAGGGGTGAGAAGACGCTTCCTTACAGTTCTCACAGAGGGTTCCAGCTGGATTAAACTGGAGATGCCAAAAAAACACACAGTAGTGGTCAGAGACAGCCACGTCAACAACAGAGGACTCACAGGTGAACAGGCCATGGGTGATGACCAAGTCCAGGGTGTGTCCTCTGTTGTGAGTTGGCTGTGTGACATGTTGACTTAAATCCATGTAAATCAGAATGTTTAAAAACTCCTTTGAAAAAGGATCAGAAGGATTATCTATATGTAGATTAAAATCACTGGCTAAAATGATCCTTTCAAAGGAGTTGTGCAGGATTGATAAAAACTCTAAAAATTCTTGAATAAAAATGGTACTTTGTTTAGGAGGCTGATAAACGGTGACACATAAAACCTGAGGAGAGCTAAAAACTGCTGCTGTATATTCAAAAGTGGTAAAATGATCAAATAAAACAGGTTTGGCAGAAAGTATTGATGAACTAATAAAAGTAGTACCGCCTCCCCGTTTGCTACTCCTCGTTGAAAAATAAATAAGATGGATGCCTGATTCTGCTACATGTGATTCAGGTTTGAACAAAGCTTGGAAAAGGAATTCTTGACTTCTCGTGACACTTTGACATAACGGTCAACCCCAGCAAAGAGCAGTCACAAAACGTAACCTTAAAAACTATGACATGCAGTAGCAAAACCACAACAGATGCAGCTTCTTTAAATGTTTTAATGACTTTGATGATCAAACTTGTACCCTTAAGTTCATAATGATCAAAAACAACCGTTTCTCTTCTACTTTACTTTCAGCCACTTCACAAGGTTCAACACCTGTTTGATGATTTCATCAAGCCATAATCAGATTAAACCGAGAAGGAGAAATGTACAATGGCATTTATTTTCTTAGATTTATTCATTTTTTTTAATGAAAAAGAAAGAACATGATGTGTTCAAAGTCAGTTGGCTACATTTCTACCTTACCAGAAATCATGTAGGTGACCTGCTGACACTGGCTGTTGGATGCAGAGAGGGGAGAGCCTGGCAAGATGGTGACTCTTGCTATGTCTGCCCCCAAAACACTTGCAACCCTGTTACGGAAATCATATCTGGACAAAAGTGGAAAAAAAGGGGGTTTATTTTTATAGGATGATGCATTTGTATCAAATTAAGACAAAGTTGCAGCTACAAGTTGCAATTTTAGCAGCAGCTTAACCTAAAATTGATATTTATAGAAATGCATTTTCAAGTAGCCACCGTCTACTAAATGCATCTTCAAACATGTGCTTTCTGCCTGTCTCTAAACTCTACAGGCTGTCCACTAAGGTCTGATCCTTGTCTGTCATTCATGACTGGTCACATGGTATGCGCTGCTAATCATCACAGAGATAAGATGCTGTTTTGATTCTGTTTAGTGTGACAGTGCAGATGTGTTCCCAAACCTACACCAGCAGCTCATTCTCATTCCTCTGTGTGACGGATAGAAGATTGTATGGATCAGAGGTGAAAGTGGAACGATAAAAGGGAGAAAATATTAATAATGAATATATTATGAGATCTCAGTCTTATTTTCCTTCCAGGAAGAAAAGAAACATTCTTTAAGAATTGCTGAGAACTCATTTTGGAGACCAGGGGTGGACTGGCCTATCTGGCATTCTGGCACTGTTCCGGTGGGCTGCTTAGCCAAGTAGCCTACTTGCCCAGCTTGGGCCAACACCATAGTTGGTCTGCAGAACATCAGCTACACGGTAACCCGAAGCTAACAGAGTTTTTCCAGGCGTTTGTAGCAATAAAAACACGGTAGAGCGATGACGTAGGAGGTGTTTTACCGCGCTAGCATGTAGCTAATGTCCCGCTTATCTCCGCCCGTGGAGAATGAGCTGATCTGGAAGGCCAGGGCTCCCAGTCGCAGCGGTCTGGCCCTGCTTGTAATTTAACAGTCCATGGTAGATCTCACATTCAGCCTAGAGACGAGTCTGGGGGTGGCAACACCCCCCACCCCCACCGCTCTCCCAATGGGGAGAGCCGACTTTTCGTAAAAATGCCAGGGCCGAATTTTGGTCCCAGTCCACCCCTGCCAGAGACACGAGTTATTGAGAAAGTATTCATGCCATTCTTTGTATGACAACCCACCTTTTTTCTAAACTCGTGTGTTCCTGTTCATGGTTGCAGGGAACGTGTTCTTACCTTTGGCAGTGATAGGTGACTGGTCAGAAACCAGAGATGGGGATAGGAGTCCGAGATTTGGACTTAAGTATCACTTAAATTTCAAAAACAAATGCTTGAGAATTGACTTGGACTCACTCTCCAAACACTTAAACTTTAATTTGGACTTGACCCTCCAAAATGTGAGACTTGGACTTTCATTTTAATCACTTTAAAACTTGACTTGTTCTTGCCCTCCAAAGACTTGAGACATGACTTAAAATCTCAATCAAAATACTTGACTTGTACTCTGCCACTTAAGACTTGAATAATGACTTGGACTGATTCTCTAAATACTTGTCCCCAAAGACTTTAGGCTTGACTGGAATCTCCCTAAGCATGACTGAGGCCCTGTCCACACGTAGCCGGGGATCTGCCAAAACGTAGATATTTTTCTACGTTTTGGCCTGTCATCCACACAAAAACGGATCTTTTTAAAAACTCCGGCCAAAGTGAAGATCTGCGTTTTCTCCGTTTTGGGTGTCTGCGTGTGGACGGACAAAACTGGAGTTTTAAGGTCCGCAGCGTCACTTTCCGCAGCAAAAAAATGCTGACATCACGTGCGCGACCTGTGTTTACACTAGCCGGCATCATGGAAGCCTTCAGAGCTAAGCTCTGTCACTACCTGATCCATCAATTGTCCAAGCGCTTTCTGCTTGTTGGTTTTTGCAAGCGAAATTACTGCTCCTTGCGGAAGACCACAGACGAAGGACGAGGTTAAGAACGGGGGAAGTACTGCCGCCTACAGGTCTGGCATGTCCTTAACAACGTATTTATCCGGGTACGTGTGGATAGAGTTTGTTTTTAAAACGCGGTGGTGTGGATGCAAGTTTTTGGAGGGGCGGATATTCGTTTTTAAAAAACCCCGGCTACGTGTGGACTAGGCCTTTGACTTGAACACTTACTTGAAATGTGACTTGAATTTGCCCTCTAAAAACCTGAGACTTGACTTAGGCCTCCTTGAGAACACCTTATCCAGCAAGTTTTAGTCATTTCCCTGTTTCAACACACCTGGCTAAGTTACTTAATTACCTGTTCAGTAAGCCATCAAACTCTGAAGAAGCCTGTTAATCACACACTAATTAAAATCAGGTTTGTTGGAGAAGGAAAAAGAACCGACACACCCTGGGTAGGGACTCGAGGCACTGGGTTGTGCACTCCTGGGGCTTTCTAATAATAATATAATGTATGTATTAAGTGCTTTCCAATCAAAGTGCTGCACAACTGCCAGGATCAATCATAAAATCATGTATTACATAGAAAACGAACATTTAATAGAATTAACATTACAGATAAATGTGTACATAGTCCACTCCAGAATAAAATAGGTGTTACCTAAAGTGTAAAAATGACCTCAAGAGAAAAACATGATGAACCATTAGATGTGTAAATACATTAGTGTTTCTTCAGCTTTGCTTTAAAAACGTCAACAGTCATTGCTTGCCTGATGGTCAGAGGGAAGCTCCTCCAAACTGCTGGTGCACTCGGAACAGCCAGAAGTCCAGTGCCCAGAGATCTCAAAACCATGGCAAGATACACGATTTACCAGCTCATTTAAATACCCAGGAACAGTACCATGTACTACTTTGAATTTTAAAAGCAATACTTTCATCTTTCTACCCAAAGACCTGAGACTTGACTTAGACACGTCCCCCAAACACTTGAATCTTGACTTAGACTCTTCTTCTGAAGACTTGAAACTTCACTTAAACTTTTCCTCCTAAGACTTTAAACAGGAGTTAGACTCTTCCTCCAAAGACCTGAAACTTGAATTTGACTTGCACTCAGAAACACGAGAATGAATAGGACACTCCCCGATGATCTGCCGGACTTGGACATGCTCTCCAAAGACTTGACTTGAATTCAGCCGTTAAAATCTTGACATAATTTGAATTTGATTTTTCTCTTCATTTTGTTTTGCTTCAATTGCGTAGCAAGAGGAACCAATACAGTAACCAGCTTTATAATGTGACACCTG
This sequence comes from Nothobranchius furzeri, assembly GCF_043380555.1. Classification (NCBI taxonomy): domain Eukaryota; kingdom Metazoa; phylum Chordata; class Actinopteri; order Cyprinodontiformes; family Nothobranchiidae; genus Nothobranchius; species Nothobranchius furzeri. The sequence goes on along the minus strand of NC_091744.1, from coordinate 5,103,330 downwards.
TATTGTAGTTTTCATTAAGTAGGAATAAAATGTGAACACTTGAGTTTAAAACTTTCCAAAATTTAAAAACGGCAAATGAAACTGAAATGTGGAGAAACACTCATTTGAGTCCGAATGTCTACAAGAGTTTTTAAAGCATTTGTTTGTAAAAACGTGTGACACTGACTACACTTTATCATGTAACTGCCACGGAGTTAAAGGAGTCAAGGCTTGAATGTGTTACTCCAAAGAGATCCAGATTGCAAGAACTGTGTGAAACAGCACACGAAGGATGCTTTAACAAAATCTTGAAGACCCTGCATCTTTAAATCTTAAACAGAGTCACTTGGTGCTGATTTTTGTATGGTTACAAGTTTATATGTGTTTAAGGATTGTACATGGAGGCCAAGGTCAAGATAAAAATGAATCAGTGTGTATTTCCTAACTCACCGGCTAAAAGCATTAACATTGGGAAAGGTCTGTGTTGCTGACTGAGACTCTGGGAGGATGTCTGCACACGCAAGGATGCTGCCTCCACTCCTCAGCACAAGAGATCTGTAGACAACTGAAAACACACACACTGTCAGCCACGAGCTCCCATAAAGTCAAAGTCATTCAAAGTGGCAGATGTGATAAAGAGGAAATTAGAAGGCACTAAAATGTTTATTGCTGGGAAATGCTAAACCAAAAAGACTGGTTACACCTTTACAGTTTAAACAGAGATATAATTCCTTTAGAGTCACCTGTGTTGTCTCCAGAAAGCTGAATGACTGAGTCAGTGTAGAGCTCCCTCCCAACCAGGCTGACGTTGCCTTGTCTGGCTGATACATCCCCCATCACACAACCCAACTGGTTTACCAATGAGCAGCTAGAGCTCTGAAAGTAGAATAGAAAAAGTTAAAGCGTCAACATGCAACACACACAATACATAGACAGTGGCCGACAGCAGCCCTATGTTAATCTTTTAAAAGGAAGGTGTGTTCATGAACACTCAATGTGTTTGGAAAAACTGCAACATGACAGCCATAACTGTGGAGGTAGTTTTGTTTTCTTTTACTTGTACTTCTACTGATTTTTAAAAGTGTGATTCGCTTATTTAATCAGTACATTTGCAGTGGTCTCTAGTAGGAATGAATGTCTTGTAAGTTGTTCTTTGTGGGGGAATATGCCGGTGCACCATTTCCAGGAAACTAGTAAGTAAGTAAGTAAAGTTTATTTATATAGCACCTTTCACAGATATAAATCACAAAGCGCTGTACAACATGAGTAAAATCAGGGCAAATACCTCAAACCAATAAAAACATCATAAACACAATAGCAGTGACAACAATAGTAACCAAAATCAGGAGTAAAAACAAAGTGAAGGTGTGAACAAGAACAAAGCCATCTTTTAGAATATTTAGCGGGGGAAAGCCTGGATGAAAAGGTGAGTTTTAAGATGTTTTTTGAAGACTTCTACAGATTTCAAGAGACGGAGATTTAAAGGCAGACTGTTCCAAAGTCGGGGGGCAATAGACTGAAAGGCCCTGTCCCCTTTGGTTTTTAGTCTGGTTCGAGGAACAGCCAGGAGGTTTTCAGATGTGGATCGGAGGTTCCGTGAAGTGGTGTGTGGGGATAAAAGCTCAGATAAATAGTTTGGAGCCTGGTTGTTAAGAGCTCTATAGGTCAGGACTAAAACTTTAAACTGAATTCTATATTCTACCGGGAGCCAGTGGAGGGACTGTAAAACTGGGGTGATGTGAGCTCGTCTGCTGGATTTGGTTAGGAGTCTGGCTGCTGCATTTTGCATGGCTTGAAGGCGTGAGAGGGAGGATTTGCTGAGACCAGTAAAAAGAGCGTTACAGTAGTCTAAGCGTGATGACACAAAGGCATGGATGATTTTTTCCAGATCTGCAGTAGAAACCAGTTTACGGACTTTGGAAATGTTTCTCAGTTGGAAGAAACAAGAGCAGGGGATGGTTTTGACGTGTGAGTCTAAACTTAAAACCGGATCAAAAATAACTCCCAGGTTTCTAATGTTGGCCTTGGCTGATGGGCAAAAAGAGGCAATTTCCACTTGTAGTGACCCACATCACAGATGAGCTTCTATTACTTTCTAATATTTGGACATCTCGCCTTGGATTGGATAACAGCAACGCGACTCTGCCACTCACTTGCAACGCTGATGTTTTATCTCCACAAATAACCCAAGCCTGGAAGAGCTTCTGCCATGTGGTGAGGTTGCTAATGCTAACGGTTAGCTCATAATAGTCTGGAAATTCAAACGTAGTGAGTTAAGATCTGGTGAGTCCATAAATCTTAAGCGACAGTGTGATGTAGATCTGTCAGGCTTTTCAAATCCTAGAGTTTCACCATCTAATTTCTATCAGAAGCTAATGCAGGAGGTAGGTGTAGGAGACTATTTCCATGTTCAGCCTGCATGAAAAACTCAGTGACTGATTCTAATCAAAAACAATCATTAAAAAATGGGTTTTCAGTGTTGCACGCCTTTAAAATTACTGTTCTGTATCTTGTCATTATTATTCTCATTTCCATATTATGCATCATGCCACACTTTATCCGTGTTGTACATAAATATTTAGATGACATCTTTTATTTGTCAGTTTATTTTTAAAAAGTGTCTTTTGGCTTGCTGTGACCTCCCCTGACTTTGTGTGTGTGTGTGTGTGTGTGTGTGTGTGTGTGTGTGTGTGTGTGTGTGTGTGTGTGTGTGTTTTGAGGTTGGGAGCCTAAGTCACACCCATCTACTTTCAGACCATGGGTCCCCGGAAGACAGAAAAAATCAATGCAAGTCAACGAGGCTAAAAACACTTTTTTCTAATTCCACTTGTTTTGTGCCATGGATTTCACATATAATGTCCATGAATTTAAAAGACACATTTTGATACCAAGAATGCACTTATTCTCAAACCGGGGGAAACGCTATTTTAGGTTTTGTGTGAAAATCCAGTCCAGGACTACAAATGCGCTTCACGAAAGTGACGTCATCAAACCAGACTTGGAAAACAACTGAGTGAAAATGGCTGTAAGTTCATCAAACTTCCCACAGGAGGAAAGAACCACCATAAATCTGGTGATTCTGTTAGTAGCAGCTACGTTAGGGGAGAGGAGATTATGTGGTGACGTCACATATGTGACGTGCCTATTTCTGGTGTGTAGTCATGCTAATTACAAACTTTTACAAGCTGATAAATCTCTACGTACGTGACTGGTGTGGTCGAAACACCCATCATTACTTTTCAGTTAAATTGCAGTACAACATAAGTGCGATCCAGGGCGTAAGGCTAAGCGGATTAGAAAATAGTGTTTTTAGCCTAATTGACTTGCATTCTTTTTAATGTTCTTCTGGGGACCCATGAGCCGATCGGAAAGGGTGGAGACTTAGGCTCCCTATAGCAATCACAATTTGCACTGCAACTCTTCTTGCTCTATAAAGGAATCCTTTTTGCAAGTATTTCTGTTCAAAAGTTACTAAATCCTGTTTCTCAGAGAAAAGCATTGTTGGAGTTGTACTTTAAAGACTCACTCAAAACAGAAATCCATGGGCAAACCTGACAATGACAACTACGGAAAAGGTAATAAAAAATGTTTGAATCAACTTCCACATGATTTTGGAGGCTGGACCTGTTTCACAGAAATCCATTTTGGTCTTGGCTGCTTTCAGGTTATCCTGTTGCTTATTGACGTAAACTAGGGTCATACAGGAAGTTACTGTTGTGGTAACACTATATACCTAGAAATACACTCTAAAAGCCAAATTTGTCACTTGGCAAGAACTTGTGGAATAATTCTAACAGACGCTATTTCTGCTCAAGCTGGAGATTTTCATCAAGTGATGCATAAACAAGCTATTTAAAAGAAAAATTACATGAAACTGGTCTCACCGATGATGTCATGTTAAAAGGGTTGAATGTGCTTCCCACTCGGTTGCATAAGTTGCTGACATCTGCCCGGCCAGTTGCAATGAACAAAGAGGCAGTGATTATCTGTAAGCAGGAAAGCAAATATAGGTGTGTGCAGAGATATGTTTGAATCTGAATATTTTGATATTGGGCACATGAGTAAAGAATACATTTCATTTTCAGCATCCTGCTGAGTGGTTTCCAAACTGTTTTTGCCAGGCTTCTGATCAAAGTGTTCTACTACTGTGATGACACCCCCCACCCACCGCCCCGTCACTTGTTATAGTTTCCATTCAAGCCCAGTCCTCTCAGTCTACGTAACTGTTTCCATCATTTAGTGGAAGGAGCCTCTTGGCTGCCTTTAGCTTGGTTTTGGTCGTTTATGTTGTATTTAGTAATGGTTTAACTTGCTAAAAACAACAATGTAAGTTCCATGTGCACATCCTGCATCACCAATTTATTGATGATAGAGCTGTTCACCACAAAAAGTGTGGTGCACATTTTTGTCATTAACCAAAATGGGGGCTTGTCCGGGATATTTTTGTAAAACTTTAGATTTAAACAACTGAAGTTGTATTTTATGCAAATAACATACTTACATTTGGATTTGCAGAACTGAGATCCGTCTCCAATGTAACATCACCTCTGCTTCCATCAGGAAACATTTGCTGAAGCTTGATGGGAAAAAAAATCATGAAATGTGAGTGAACATTTTGACACACTGCTGTCAAACTTTCACGGTAAAAATGTCCACTAAGCTAAAAGACTTTGTTGCTCAACTTAAACATCCAGTTAAATTGGACTATTAGTGCGTAATGCAAACGTTCAAGCTATTCCTCTCATTGTGTGAGTCTGTCTCAGTTTGCCTGTGTGACACCAGCTTGAATAACCACTGATTATTTCTTACTGAAAACAATTTCTCAATGATGTTTCTTTAAAGCTCTAGATGCAGTGCAATACCAAGTGTGGGGTTTCTGGAGTGCAGCTGACAAAGACAGCTGTTTCTCTGGTAAGCCTCAGTGAGCCTGTATTCACCATCAGCAGACAGATTGATGCTAAACTAAGCTAACAATCTCCTCCCTGCTTCCAATAACAATTGGAAGGATGGCAATGCTGTATGCATGCAGCAAGCATACTTGTTTTGGTCATGTTTTTGTGTCAGCTCAGCGTTGACAAGAAAGACTTTTTTTTTCTAAGAAAACCAATTTCTGCCTCATTCTCTTGACATAAAGATGTTTAATAGTGTGTGTCCCTTTGGCTGAAACCTTACTTTAACAAGGGGTCAGGCAGGAAAAAGACAATTATTACTACAGAGATAATACCAGATTGTGATAACTTGTTTTCATTCTTTGAAAAGAAACACTTTATTTTTCTAAACACTTTAACATAGGAAACACTTTGTTTATGTGTTTGAATAAATATCACGTGAGACAGGGGCTTCTTGTTGGGACATCTCAAAAGTGTTTCAGTGTGTTTGAAAAAGTTCAAGTGCAACTTAAACAAAACTGGCTTTGCTTAAAGTGTCCAGTGACATCATGATGGCTGCAGACAACGGAGAGTTTACAGTCTAAGTATTGTTAGATCTTTCTGCAGCATTTGACACAGTTGATTAAAACGCCTTATTTAAAATTCTCTGGAACTGTTCTAGACTGGTTCCGATTGTACCACTCTAACAGAGATTACAGTGTCTGCATAAACCAAATCATGTCAGATTCTACCGATCTGTTTTGTGGGGTACCCCAATGCTCTGTTTTGGGTCCACTCTTGTTTCTACTATAAAAACTCCCTCATGGTAAGATAATTGATTCGTTTCATAATGTTTCCTATCACCTACATGCAGATGACATTCAGCTGGACTGCTCCTTTAAGGATTCTGTGTTCTATAAACTCTCTGCATTACTAGATTATCTATCAGCTATCACCAGCTGACTAGAAGATAACTTAAAAAGACTGAATGTCTGATCATTGCCTCTGAGAGCACGGTTTCTCTGATTAGTCAACAACTTGGTCTTTTTGCTTCTGCCATTAAGACAAATTAGAGGAATTTGGGTGTTGTTTTTGACCTATCCATTTCTGGAAGGCCATTCAAAAACACTGGGCCAAAACAGTTTTCATCACTTAAGAAATATCCCTAAACTGCAAAGTTTGGTGTCAAAACATGAACTTGAAATGATTATCCATGCCTTTATCTCCTCCCGTTGAGATTACACTCTTCACATATATTAACAAAAAAGCCCTTGAACACCTTCAATTGGTCCAGAACTCTGCAGCAAGGCTCCAGAATAGAGCAAACACAAGGGCTGATGTGGCAGAATGGAGTGGATTGCTCCACCTGCCGCCACTTCCCCTTGGTTACGGAGCCAGCCAATCAGGGCCCTGGTGGCTTCCTCTAAAAGGCTCATCAAGGCAGGTGCATTTAGGCTTCTGAGTGCTGTTACTCCATCAGGCTTTTGATTACTGCTCCCTACAACTACTTAGAATCCTGACTATAACTTTCAGGGCTCTAGATGCACATTCCTCCCTATATTACTGAACTGTTAAAGACTTATGCTCCAACCCAAGCCCTAAGATCCACAAATCAGAACCTTCAAGAAGTTCCAAAGACCAGATATAAAAGTCGAGGTGATCGCTCTTTCCAGGCTGTTGTACTCTGACTTTGGAATACTTCCTTTATCCTTAAGTAGTACTGACAGTCTCAACATCTTTAAAAAGACAGCCGAAGACCCTTTTATTTAAAGCTGCTCTTACCTAAATCTTTTTTAGTTTGAACTAAAATTTAGAATATTTTTAGTGATATTTATGGTCATTTAATACTTTCATGACTTTGTATTTTCTGTTTTTAATTTCTGAGTTGTTTTGAAGATCATTCTGATTTTAAGAGTAAGATTTTGTTGTTCTCTGTGAAGCACTTTTGTGATTCTCTTTCTGTGATAAGTGCTATATAAATAACATTTACTTACTTTCTTACAAACAAGCAAGCTTAAATGCATCGCCAGATATTTTCTCAGTGTTCAACAAGTATCTGAATTCATCAAAGTAGGTGACTCCAACATGTTCTTTGTTGTGGTTCCTACCAGTCTGACTGTCCCCATCACTGCACCACTGAAAACAGCCTTGGCGATGGTCCATTGTCCATCGGTGTTTCTTTCTGCTAAGATGTTTGCACATCTCAATCTGTGGAGGGAACACACAAACACCTTGAGACAAGCTCAGGATGAGTAAACCACAACCTAACTCAGATGGATTGGCCCAGAGGATTTACTCTGTCACAACCTTTGAGTGAGTCAGCTTTTAGGAATGGTGAATGTTATGACTATTATGAACAAACCCAAAAGGAAACATTACTCTGTTCTCCAGCATTCTACTATCTGCAGGTAGCTGTATCTTCTATCAGATGCTGCTCTCGGTGGCAAAACAGATGTTTCCCTCCTCTACGAAGGCATCGGTGACTTTTCAAATACTTCAGTTTCATATCTTGTTGCCATTTTTAAAATCTTGCTTTTGTGACCTTAAGCCCGATGAATACTTCTTTTTTACAATAAATCATTAAGTAATTAATTCATGGAAGTGATGACTCATCACTTCCTAAAATTAAGGACTTGGTGTCATTTTGTAAAACAAATTTCACTTAATGTGTTTCTTTATTCATTCAATAATGACATGAATACATCTGTTCTTACCTTGATCCATTGTTGTAGTGAACAACCACAGATCTTCCCACAATGCTATAGGGTCCAGTTAGTGGCATGTTGGGGTCATTGTAGATGGCATCAAAGTTATTTTGGTTAGTGAGCAACCCAAACTTCCCACTGATGTCTCCAATCTCATACTGATCGACGGTGCCCACTCCAGGTGAGGGGGACATTGACGTGTTCCAGGCTAGTGGGTTATAGTGACCCAGAATGTTAGCATTTGAGCAGGGGTCTACACTGCCAGCCCTCAAGGGCAAAATGTGGACATGGTAGCCTCCAGCCATGGAAGTCAGATTTGCTAAAGATACATTGATAGTTGTAGGGCCTTGAGGAACAGCTTGAGAGAATCGCACCTGACCACTGGACGCTCCTGGACCAAACCAAGAACTTAAACCAGCAGCGGGAACACGTACCAATGTAATATTGGCACAAGCAATTCTCGAGCTTCCCCTGTTTGCCTCATGGATGACCATAGAACGACCAATAATGCCTGATATGCTCAACCAGGAAGCAACATCTGTGAAAAAATGTTTTGCATCCACTGCTCCTACATTGGTATCAAGATTAATGGTGCCTTGTTTGTTGGCGAGGTCTCCAGCCTCACAGCATAAGGGACAGGAAGAATTACAATAGCTGGCGTAGGTGCCATCAGTTGTGTTGATGCTAAACGGGTTCCAGTGACCTCCTGTTGTGCCGCAACGCCCCGCATCACCGTCCGTCTCTGAGCTAATGGGAAAAACGTGAACATGCCAGTTGTGGTTTTGGGTTGGCGTTGTTGAGGGAACTCCATAAGACAGATCCATGAAGATGGAAACGTCAGATAGAGGGTGGTTAACCAGCTGGGTAAACCAGACGTTACCCACCACAAGGTCCTGAAATGTGGCCCTGCCTACATTCACCTCTCCAGGATAACCAATGCTGGCACAAATAAATCTTGCACCACCTATCTTGTGAATCACGACTGAACGACCAACAATGCTATTTGCTCCAAACAGAGGGAGGTTGAAGTCAATGAACATGTCATCAGTTGAATTTTTTCCTGCTAGAGACATGTGCTTGCTGCTGAGATCACCCATCTCATACTTGTCGTGGGTTGACCCAGACCCATTAGGGTATAGTGGGCTAGTTGTGTTGATTGCAAATGGATTCCAGTGACCGCCAACATTATCATTTGAGCAGAGGTCTGACCTGACTGAAGGAACAGGAAACAAATGGACATGGTAAGGGCCGACTTGGCCCTGTAAGTTTGTCAGATTCACATTGATCTGTGTTAGGTCAAATGGAGAGGCCTGTCTAAAGATGAAGGATCCTTTGACTCCTTGCATATTCATAACAGCTCTCACTTCCTTCGCAGGCACATCATATAACTGAGCACACTTATAACCTGACCCAATGTTCAGGAGAAGGAAACTAAATCTGGTGGTGGTGGTGAGGTCGATACGTGATTTCTGGGGAGGCAAAAGGGTTCCAGCATTTACGACCCCCAGGTTTATCAATGAGGAAGACGCCAAGTTTCCAAGAAGTGCACTACAGTTCACCATATCACTTGTGGTTCCAAAGATCGAGATATTGGTTTGTTGGAGGCTCACCTGACCAACTGTCGCTAAGTCAGCAAGAAGCCTGGGGTTGGTGTTGTTTACGTTAGAACGTATGTAGACATTACCTACGACAGACTCCGTAAACCTGGCCTGACGAGTCAAGAGGGTTTGACCTTGACTCACAACTGCACATACTTTAACACCATCACATTTCTGGAAAGACAGTGAGAGGTCATCTAGGTTTAATCTTTGCTCAAAGAGGTTTGACACATTGATGCTGGACGGTGAGGTAAGATTAGCCATAAAGGCATAGAAGGGGGAGCCAATGTTTACGTCAGAACACGGCTGAGCAAAGTGTCCATACATGAGCGGGAACACGCTGAGGGAGAAGTTAAGTTTATCACAGGATCCAACTCCAGATATGTTTACAGTGGCCATCTTGGAGGTGGAGTTAAACTGAACCTGCCCTCTGACCCCTCCCATGTTGAAAGGCGCCAGAAACTGGGCGTTGGAAATGGAAGCTGAAAAAGAAAACAAGGACAAGTCAGCCCATTGTTAACAATACCTGAAAAAGTAAAATGCTGTTAGAAAATGAAACCATTGTGTTTAGTTAACTCCAATATTGGTTAATAAATTCTCATGATGTCATTAAAACATTTTTTAGCATATAGTTATTTTTTTGCAAATGTAAAAGTTTTTGCTCTTATGATGAATAATACTGAATTGATAAAGGGTTCATGTTATTATTTTTATTTAAAGGGACTTTACGGAGTTTTGAATTTTTATGCTCGCGATTGCCCCCTCAGGCCAAAAGCATAACGGCAGCTTCATTAGTAGGCTCGTGCATGAGGCGCGCATGCTGTACGTGCACACTCAACGAAAATAACAGCTGAGACAGTCCCTTGTGTGTGTGTGTGTGTGTGTGTGTGTGTGTGTGTGTGTGTGTGTGTGTGTGTGTGTGTGTGTGTGGTCCGGAGGACAGAGGACAGGAGAATGCGCAGCTAATTAATTAAATAATTTGGTTCTGTACCTTTCTCTTCAGCACAGCCGACAAAGGTTTATGATGGGTCAGTCTTCCTGCATGCTCAGATCATTCCCTTCCCTTGCTTGAAAAATTGTTCCAACATGAAAGTTGAACCCAGTTCTTTTTTATCTGTGAATTCAATGCCGTTCGGCGAGTCTCAAATAAAAATTTGGGCATCTAACTGTAAAAGATTATACCATTAATGTAAAAACGAAACTCTAAATAAACTATGTTCACATCAAGAATCAAACCCAGGTCTTCTGCACGAAAGTCTAAAGTCTTATTAGGCGAGCTAAAGCGCCTGTGTCAACCTTTCTATCTGTAACTTTTATTTCCCTGATCACAGCTGAAACAATGTTCAAAGAACGGTTCAGAGGGCTATGCCTGAGCGTGAACGCGCATGAAGCAGCCTGCTCGACCTGAGCATCTCTCTTTTTCTGTGATTTTACAGAAAAACAGGCAATCACAGTAAAAATGCCAGGGCTCATTCTACAGGACCAGGGCATTGCAGGAGAATGTATGAAGAAGACATTTATTATTTCTATACATGTTTTGGCTGTCAAACTTCCATAATACCCCTTTAAAAGTAATTAATACACTTGAATGACATACATTTGAATGTTTAAGCCATAAAAACTATTCATCCCTTAACCATTACCCTTTACCTTTGGGTGTTTGACACGCTGTATAGAACAGAGATTAGTAAGAATATTCCAATTTAAATTATATGGCAATAAATTCTGCCAGCAAATATTTGTTAGAAAAATAAATTTAATAATATGTTATTTCTTGTTGATTCTTAGTATTGTTTTTACTTCTTCAGTGAACTGAGAAATGCTTCTCAGCTCTTTAGAAGGGAAGTTCTGTGAAAAGGCTTATGAGTACCGTATTTTCTGGACTATAAGCCGCTACTTTTTCTCACGCTTTGAACCATGCAGCTTATAATGAGGTGCGGCTTTAGTCAACCAGAAAGGATGGATGCTGGAAAGTCTAATGAAGGAATGGTTAAAGGAGTACTACGGAAAGCGTCCAGGAGGATTTTTTTCACATTAAAATGGTGCTGCTTGTTTTCCCAGCTTCACCCCGGGATGATGACAGCAACATGGGGAGCGACTCTGACATCGCCACAGAAAAGGTATGTGATGAAGCTCTTCTGAGGCTGTTCAACTCCGACACTGAAGAAAATGACTTCAGTGGTTTCAGTGCGCAGGAGGACGATGAATAAACTAATCAATTACTTTTCTGTTTTGTTTGATACTGATCAGTTCAGTTACGTTCAGTTAAACTACGTTTTCAATTCTGTAGATATGTATATTGAGGTGCGCTCTATAGTCCAGAAATTATGGTAATTATTAACAAGTAACTTCTTTACTAGTTCTGGTAAAAATGGTTCCAGGTAAGGGATTGATTTAGCATACAGAGCAAAACATTTGCAGTGCATCATCTGTAAAATCAGAACTAAATATTTTCAGGCCTTCATAGTTTTACAACCACTAAATTCAAAAGGACAAACATTTGACACCAACACAGCAAAAGCAACTGAGCCAAATTGTCAACATGCATTTAACCGAAATGATTAAAAAACAGACACCAGCTTGTTCAGCTTGTTCCTGAACATCTGCAAGCAAAACGTTCAAGTATCATTGAGAAGCTTCTGAAGCTGCACTAAGAATAGCCTGACGTTACGCGTGCATTCAGCCTTAAAACACGAGCGCGGAACTTGGCAAAGTTGAAACTGAGCGCATAATTTAGAGAAGTGAATATACAGCGGGGCAAACAAGCGTTTAGGCAGCCTGTGCACATTCTCCAACTTAAAAAGATGAGAGAGACCTGTAATTTTCATCATAGGTATACCTCAACCATGTGAGACAAGTTGAGAAAAAAATCCAGAAAATCACATAGTCTAATTTTTTTATTACTTATTTACAAATTTTGGTGGAAAATATGTATTTAGTCAATAACAAAATTCCATCTCAATGCTTTATTATTTACACTTTAATGCAGGAATTTGAGAAATATTACTTTAATTTATAATTGTAGCGTCATGAATGTCCTGTTTTTGACCTAAAGGTCATGATCTGCTGCGTCTGCTCGAGCAGAGACATAAAGTCTCTGACACAGGCCTAATCTACATGAGATACTGGCCAAGGTCTTTCATGCACTCTGCTCATCTGAACTGCTTCACCTCTGTTACAGCTCAAGACGAAGACGAAGAACTATTTTGATAAATACATAATCAAACAACGTTAGTTATTACCAATAATAATGTGAGCCCAATGTTCAATCAATCTGTGAAATGACAATGTTACTACTTGATATTATAATTCTGTGATCAGTAGTATTTTACAAGTAATTATAATCCCGGACATTTGCACTAGACACTGATGAAACGTAATGCTAAAGTCACACGACACATTTCCTTTCGTCTGATCCAATCAGAACCTTCGTTTCTGATGCGAGGCGTGGTTTTCTGTGGTGTTTGTATAAACCCTCTTTTGCATGTCAAATTCTGATTCGCCAGTAAACCAAAATATGACAATTATAAAAACTATTCCACGCCACCTTTTCTTTAGTTCAAAGCGTTCTAGAGAAGTCTCGGACAGGCCATCCGGACTTCCCCATCAGCCAAAAAGAACCTCGACGAGCTGGATAAAATCTGTTGCAAGTGACACCTGACCGCAATGGTTCCTTCAGAATAAAAGCAGAACCTCACGACCCCTTCAGGGTCTCGCTGACGCCAATGATAACCTGTCGTGACCTGGAAGAATTCCAAGACTAATTTGGTCGGCACCGCTGCTTTTCTACTGGCTTCGGTTCCAAGGAGGCTCCAAGAGGACCTCAACATTCTGGATCTAAACGGAGGCTTGCCCTGGGTACATAGACCAACAGATGGCGTCTCATGTGTGTTATAAATCTCCAACTATAGTTTAGAGCAAAACATTCACTCCCACTCAGAACTAAATGCTTCTCCGGATCCGCTGGTTCTGATAGCAACATTCCACACATACACCATCATCTCACATCTCATTCCACCTTAGTTCCATCAGTCCACCGAGTGTTTAAAGTTAGTCTTGTTTAAATTGTGTAGAAATACATTTCTAAACTATTATAAACCTGACTCTCTTTCTTTCCTCTGAGTTAATACAAAGTGTTGCTTAATCCCTGCAATAAAAAGTTCCGATCTTCTGGTTAAAATATTCAAAGGTCCATCAGATTGATATTTCATATTTCTATGGAATCTCACATGTTATGGTTCATAAGTAAGATGTAAATTACCCATCATTACATTATTAATTCTTTGTAAACATAAAAAAAGATCTTCCACACAGTGAATTAAAACGAGTGATATGATATAAATGTGTACAGATACAAATAAAAACATGCATATTGTTTGAGGGTTTGCATTAATGAAGCAACTTCCATGGTGTTTACTGGTTAATTTGCTGTGTTTTAAATTCACCTTCACAGTAAAAGATAAAAAATATGCTCACAAATATCAAACATCCCCACTCAATGCCAATTCTAAATACATGATCACAAAATAAAAACCTTCTTAATGCCGTTTTGTCTTTGTTTGTTTGTTGACTTTTGTTATTTTATGCAATCTCGTTGGAATGTTGCAAAAACCAAATTGTGCAATTAAAATATCTTTGAATCTGTAATGGGCTGTGCTGAGCTAACCTCTCTCTGGGCTGAGTCTTTCTGTTTGCAGGTGGGCGTGTCCCGGAGAGCAGCTGCTGTGAATCTTCTCATCAGAGGTCAGGGGATTTAAGGAGACAACCCATCAGTGCCGGATGATTACTCAGTATTGGTAGTATCTCGCATGCACTCTGCCTGTCTCTGACTTGTTGTCTCCTATGTTCCCTGCTTGCCTCGTACTTACCTGCCCTGTCCCCCCCCCCCCCCCCCCCCCCAGGTACCTCTCGTTCATTTGACTGCACTCCTCTTCAAGAAAGAAGCTCCCAGAATCACCCTGCCTGCCAGCCACGCCGCTCACCCTGACCGCCTGCTCTCCAACGCTCACCTGCCTTGCTCGGATACTTTGGATTCCTGCACTCAGCTCCCAGCCATCATCTCTGCCCCCCACAACCATCTCGCTCAGCCAGACCTGACTCGCCCTCCTCTCAAGCTCCCCAAACGCTCTGGAAACCATAAGCCTCCTCTCACCCCGTTTATTTGTATTTTCCTGCAACTACTCATCATTGTCTCTGCTACAGAATGCTATTGGACCCTCCCGAGCCCCAGACCTTCACCTGCACTTCTACCAAATGAAATAAATACTTTTTTTACTTACCTTTGCCTCCGTGGTGATTCTACACGTCGTGGGTCAAAAAAACTACACCCCAACATGACAGAATCTAACTTAGATCAACAACTTTTGTAAGACCAAGTTGCAATCATGAGTGAGCAGGATACACGGCATTATCAGGTACAATTAAGTTATTAGCCCTTTAAAATGCTGTGTGTTATTTGGCTCTTACAAAAATCTACTTTGACTATTCTTAATCTGTTGATCTAAAAACAATGATTGCCTCATGGAACAGAGCTGCAGGGAAGTCATCTACTTTTGTAACACCTGGGGTAGGTGAAGGTTTGCGGTGCTTTTTGTATGCATCTGATCATAAATAAGACCAGTTTCCATTCCTGATAAAATCTCAGAGAGGGAACTTTCGGTTCTGTGCCATGAAGTAGCCTGCATGACATTTAAAATGAGAGAACAGTGAAAATGCTCCCTTCACAGCAATTCCACTTGTCATTTTTAAGGATTAGACTAAATTAAAGTGTAAGCAAGATGAAAATGAAACTATTGAACGACAGAGCTGGTCAAACATTACAAACACTTCTCATCAGCTTTAAACCAGACGTTTTTGTGCCTTTTTTGTCAGGAAAAGAATAATTTGGAGCTACTGAGACATTAAACCTTCCACTTTCCTGTCTGAGGCACATAATCCAAACCTACACAAATGCACGGATCAGGACATGTAAACTATCTGGAAAAAGATTAAAAACTACTCACCAACTGACAGAAACAGCAGGGAAGCAATAAAAAGGCCCATTTTGGCAAATAGGTGCAAAGTGCAGAGCAAACTGAAATTTCTGACTAAAAACCTGAGCTTCCCTGCAGATCAAGAGTTCAGATTAGATAAAAACAAAAACAAATGGGTCTTTTTTTTTAAAGACTAATGAGTAAAAACACTGATGTTGAAGCTGTTTCTGTGCCTGAGTGTGCTCTCTGCAAACGTGTCACCTATGAGTGGTTTTTAAGCTGTGTGCAGCCTCCGTTTTTCTTGTTTTTTTTCTCCTCCAGCTGCCTGTGATTGGCTGCTGAGGTTACTCAGCCTCATGAGTGGAGGCAGGGAGGGGAAAAAAGAGACAGCATGCCCGAATGGTTGGGCATGGCTGGTTTCCACTCCGTTCAGGTAAAAATAGAAGTAGGAAATAAAAACACTGTTCATGTGCTTAATTAAAAATAAAAACGTCTGATTGTCCTATGTGATGCTGTTTAGAGGAATGATTGGGGCATTGCCGGAAATAAACAGTTGATAAGTTGACAGCAAAGTCATCTTCAGGCTTTTAAAGGTGCACATTGCAAAATAAAAGTAGTTCATCAATGAGTAGAGTTGCAGATCCCTCTCACAGGAACAACCCTTTCTAACACCATCCCATCCTCCCATCCCCAGCTTGTTTAGCGCAACTCAAATCTGGGGGAAGCAATCCCTTTCCACATACCCACAAGGGAATCCCTTAACGTCCTGCTACCAGACACTTCAGGACCCCCACAGGTTTTCTCTGTCCATGCCCAGTCACTGAGATGAATAGAAACTGGAAAAAGAACAAAAGACAGCTCACAGCTTTCTAAACAAAAAAACAAACACCCCTTTATTTTGGATGGTTCTGCTACAAATTTTAGGTCCATCCTCCATTGCGAATCCAAATTCAACAATGTCTTAAAAAAATAAAGACACTGAAAAGGCTGCAGCATTACTGTGTGGGTTTCATCCTCACACGCTCCCACTGTGTTCAGGTGCTTGGTTAAAAATCAACAAGGCAGCGACTAGCAGTGGACTACAGTTTCAGAGAAGAAAGCAGACTTTATGACCTCCCTGCTCTTTTTGTTCTGCCTTGTAAGACTTGTTGTAAAATCAGGTCTTCTTTGTCTAGAACAGTAGCTTCAACTTAAAAGACCACCAAGCTGCTCAGTAACATTCCTAAGAGATTTCCGGGTCAGGCTAGAGGCCTAGTGTGACCCCGGGCTCCTTTTGCCAAGAAATACCTTGGAGGCATCTTGATTACATGCTTGAAGCATCATGGCTAACTCTCGTCAACATGGAGGGGCAGCAGCTTCACAGAGAGTCCTACCTGCACATCCAGCGTAAGGAGATAATGTTGGTGCAGTCATGTCAAACTCAAGGCCTCAATTCAGCTCATATTACGCTTTTATCTGATTCCAAGGTTATTCACTGTTGGTGGGTTGTTTTATGATTAGATTAAATAAGATTATATTTGTGTGTGTGTGTGTGTGTGTGTGTGTGTGTGTGTGTGTGTGTGTGTGTGTGTGTGTGTGTGTGTGTGTGTGTGTGTGTGTGTGTGTGTGTGTGTGTGTGTGTTTGTGTGTGTGTGTGTGTGTGTGTGTGTGCGCGTGTGTGCGTGTGTGTGCTCGTGTGTAATACACATACTGCGATGATGAATTAAACATGTTTAGAACAAAAAATCTATACACAAACGTCTGAGATTAAACAAAAGTACACCATTAATCAAGTACTGAGTTCCTTCTTCAACGTTTACAAATGATTCAAACTACAGGTCCCAGAATGCACCAGAACAGCCAGAGTGTCAATGCAAGTAAAGCCTTGTAAAACCCAGTTGCAGCCCTCTCGCCATTCTGATGTTGTTTTCATTAGCCTCATGCTGAAGGCAGGAGTCCGATTCAGTCCAATGGAAAGAGCCGAAGCAACGGTGGGCGGTGACGACAGGTGGGTGGCAGAGTTTTCTTTTCACCGACATCACAAGGACTAAACCTGTTGGGGCTGCAAATAGAGCCTCTAACACTGTAACTGTGAAACAGAACACCAGGGCGAGTACAATGGTCTCAAAACACAGCAGAAACACAGAAATAGAAGGACATGGATCAAATCTCAAAGCAGATTTTTGTCCTCTCATGAAACGGACTGGCTCATCTATTGTTAGTGAAATGAAGAAAATATATCTAATTTCAGAGCAAACCAGACAATAATTTACTTGTAAATAAGTAATTGTTGCCGGAGCTGTCCTTATCTTACTTGAGTTTTGAGAACACATAGCAACAAAAAAGTATTATTATTTTAAATACCACTACTAATTCACTACTTCCAATACTTCAGCTAGTATCTATGCTGTTTCTGTGGGATTTGTACGATTAGAGAGCATCATTCATATGTCCCTCATGCTCTTTGGGCACTCTTTCGCATGTCAGTTTTGAGCATTTAAGGATCACGGGGTACGCAAACCTATCCACCACGTTAAGGTGGTGAGTCAGCGGATAGGATTTTAGCAGTTTTATAAATTTTTTTAATTGTAAACAACAACAACAGATTATTCAAACATCAATTTCCTGAAAGCGTAGGTCAGGGTACTCTTTGAAATTGTTTAAAAAATAAAATGTTGACCCAAGGGTGTTTTTGAGGTTTATAACCAACATTTTTCTAAATAATATTTATTATCAACAAAATTGCATGGGCACTGGTCCTGTTCTGGTAAAAACTAAATCCCAAAATAAGTATGAACATTAATTTAGAATAGTTTAGATAATTGTTAGACTTTTTAGAATATTCTAGCACACTTTAGAGTATTATATTAATTGGAGAATATTACAGAATGAACGAGAACCTCGTGATTTCAGGCCTCTATAAAACATGGCAAATATCTTGTGCCAGCAGGCAGGCCTCTTTTAAAATTTATTAATGGAATTTTCCATCTGTAATTATTAATTTTACCATCATTCTGAAGGTTATATCAATAAAACAACAGATTTTCCCTAAAAACATACATAATTCCTTCAACTTGTTCAGGGATGATCAAATATGGCAGCTACGATTTTCATGCTACGATTTCAGCAACTTCTTTGAGTTTAACACATTTATTCTTGTTTTGCACAACATGCAAGAAGGCAGCTTTTGAGTTTTGCAGACGTGGTACTCATTGCTGGCCCTAGAGGGCCAGTAGCAGCAGGTTTTCCTAGTTTCCCCACTCCAACACACCTAATTCAGTGGTTTTATCTCCTGTGCAGCAGCTCATCAAGCTCTTCAGAAGCCTTCTAATCACCTGCTGGTTGAAATCAGGTGTGTTGAAGCAGAGTTCAAACGAAACATGCTGGATACCGGCACTGCACTAACCCATGCTAGTGGCGCAACTTGTTTCTAGCTTGATCTCTGATGTCTGGTTGAGTAAAATCCCATAATTCTAGTCGATATTTATGATGTATGTGGAAGTGTCTAAGTATAGACAATCTAATTCTAAAAAACATTTTGGCCCCATCTGGCCACCCTTATCAAAGATTTCTGGAGGCGCCCCTGCACACTCATGGGTTGTTGAATACTTGGAGCTGCACAACATCAACAGGAGTCTGAGCCTTCATTGCAAACTGAGGCCCAATCCCAATACTCACACTTGCACCCTTGTGCCCTTCATTTGTGCGTTCCCGGCCCGGGGTGCAAGTGCATAGAGCGTACCGATTCTCAAAGTTGGCCACGCCTCCATTGCACCCTTAATCTGCACTTCACCCAAGTCCGCAGTGATGCGGACCTCGGGCAAGGGTGTTACCCACAAGTCATTGCTGCGGGAGAAAAGGCTCAAGTTCCTTTTCTGAAAATATGTATTTTCTAATGAAATTAGTTGATGCTCTAAAACTTTTAGACAAAGCAGCAATACATGAAAATTTATTTCAAATAACTGTTTGACTGTTTGTTTAAAAGTTGTTAATAAAGGTTTTTGAAATAAGTGTCACAGCGACCAGCATCCCAGCATGCGTTGCGAACGATGAAGCGGTGCTCCCTGTCTCAATTATGCAATTATTTGCACACTTGCACTCTAACCCTACTGCACACTTTCTCCAAGTGTACTTTGCTGAAGTCGGCAGGGCGCAGTGTGAGTACTGAGATTGGGCCTGAATAGGGCTAAAGAAAACCACCCTTGAGGCCAATTGTACAAGTATCCATCAAATGTGGCATATACCAAGGATACACCCTGTCCCCACTACTGTTCTGCATAGGTCTGAACCCCCTCAGCAAAATAATCTAGACTGGCTATGGATACCAACTCTAGAATTGAACCAAAGTCAGCCACCTCTTCTACATGGATGACATAAAGCTGTAAGCCAAGAGCGAGCGAGACATCGACTCACTGATCCACACCACCAGGATCTGCACCACTGACATCGGAATGTCATTCGGACTTGAGAAGTGTGATCGGATGGTGACAAAGAAAGGGAAGACAGTCCGCACAGAAGGGATCTCCCTCCCAGAAGGAACAATAGCAGACATCGAGGACAGCTACAAGTACCTTGGTATCCCACTAGCAAATGGCAACCTCGAAGAAGCCGCAAGGAAAGGAGCCACAGCCAAATGACCTAAGAGTAAGGCAAGTCCTAAGAAGTCAGCTCAATGACAAGAGCAAGATCTGGGCAATAAACAGCTCCTCCCTGCCAGTAATCAGATATCCTGCAGGAATATTAAGCTAGCCAAAGGAAGAAATACAGACCACAGATGTTAAGACAAGGAAGCTCCTAACCATGCATGGAGGGTTCCATCCCAAATCCAGCACCCTGAAGCTGTACACTAGCCGTAAGGAAGGAGGCCGAGGGCTATTGAGTGTGAGAGCCACTGTCCAGGATGAAACATCCAAGATCCATAAGAGCATCACCGTTAAACTTGATGGAGTGATTACTGACACGGTGGAAGCATTAGCTAATAAATGGACAACTAATTAGATAACATTACTTTGATAACTATAAACTCTTAGATAATAAGTCAAACTTCTCCTTTAAGTATAAATTTCTGGAAGCACATGGAGACCTGCAGTAGGTTCCACCCAAGTTCCTCCCACTGACGCTAGAATCGAGACAAAAAGATCTGTAACACTGTAGGATTTGAGGTTTGTACCTGTAGAATGCAATGTGTGTTTTGAGAGTTTTGATTTCAAACTTGTACCTTGATTTTTTCAATTTGGAAGTCTGCTAGTTACAAAACGAAAGTTTCATGTTTCTGAATGAATGCTTGATGTTACAAAATGAGTAGTAAATGTACAAAATAAAAGTTTGATTTTACAAAATAAAAAATACATGCACAAAATACAATGTTCCTGTTACAAAACAAGAAATACAAGTACGAATTGAGAATTACAAGTTAGAAAACTAAAGTTACAAGTTACGAATCCAAAGTTACAAGTTACGAATCCAAAGTTACATGTGATGAAACATGTTCGAAGTTACAAAACTTGGTACAAGTTACGCTGAATATTGTCCCAATCCTAGTTCCATAAGTGGCCGGCCACCATCTTGGATGGGTCTATTCACCCCCCAGTGCATAAATTTTTACTGAGGAAGGCACTTACTGAGTCAAAAAACACATTTTCTTGTGCTTTTTCACAAAATCAGACACATGGTATGACATGCTAGTTAAAATATAAATATAATGACATACAATAAAGAACATTAATTAAAATATAAAATCCTAACAGGTAGGCTAGAAAAGTCCCACATAGTTGCCCACTCTGCGTTGACTCCAGTTGGGTTTTTGAGAGTGAGGAACCCATCCAATATGGCAATGATGCTGTCACGCTCTCCAGTACCTAGTGAGGCATCTATGTATTCATGTCTATCTCAACAATGCTTCACCCTCTCCAACACATACCCTGCCTGGCCAAAAGCAAGCCACTGCCTGGATTTCACAGCAAAGAGGTACAAAAATTCCAAATGGGCATTTACTAAATAAATATGTCTGACAAAACGTTGTTTAATCTTTAACAACCACGAGAAAAGATGTTAATATTTTACCCTCACTGGCACGCATCAATCAGAGAGAACAGCTAAGGGGACAGCAGAAATGACTAAAACAGGTTAATAAATGTCCAACACCACTAAAATCAGGAAGGAAAATGGGGAACCATTGTCTTCAAGGACAAAATGTGATCAGAATACATCCTGAATGATCATGATCAGTAATCACTTAAACATTTGGTGAAATCTAACAGAATGTGACAGTGTGAGCGTCCTGTCACAGTGTCCCGATTGATCATGCGCCATGGCTACTTGGCCAAGGGGATGTCCCTTTGGCTGACTGTTTAGCGCACATGACTCTCACCCGGGAGTCTGGGGATCGAATCCCACCCGGGCCCTCGTTTCTCCACCCTGCCACAAGAAGAAAAACAAAAGTAGAACAGTGAAAAAGGGAATTCAAGAGATTGGGACTGATTATCTAGGTAGCCACACATTTTCAAGTGAGTATAAAGATTGAACTCTGCAATGAAAGGAGGTCTGGTGAGTCCAGGTGGACCCTCTCAAAGTACTGTACAAGTCTGTGGGATGGTCAGTGATCTGGGATTGCTGCAGTTGGTCCGGTCTAAGTTATTGAAGGTTGTTTTTATCCTCTCTGGTTGTGCGGCTCCATACAATGATGACAATGCAAGGATTCATCAAGCTTACATTGTGAAAGAGTGGTTCAGGGAGTGAGCAACATCATCTCCACACCTGCATCAGCCACATCCGGACAATTGGTGGCTGTTTTTATTGAAGGGGGCCAGTCAGTGTGTAAATGAACAATGATGAATTCATACATGTTTTTCAAAACATGTTTCCATTCATCCTGAATATAAAATGCTAATCCTAACATCAACTTATAAGGACAGTTATTTACTTTAGTTCTTTGACATAAATTAGAGAAATGTTTGATTTCAGAACACCTTTTTTATTGTTTGCTATCAAGCTAAAGGCCAACCCCATTGGAATGACCAAATGGCTGAATGGCACAGACAATGGTTTCAAATTTTCTTATCTAGTTAGCAGTTTCATCTGTGTGCTTTCAGGTGCTCCAAAAGGCTCTGGTCTCATGGAAGTCTAGTATGAAGTCTAGCCAGATTTGCCACGTTTAAATCGATACACAGATAAAGATTTCTCCCAAAAATGGCAAAACATATTAGTCATGAAATGTGAGAAGTAAAATATCAAGTGTTTTCCTCTTTGGGTGTTCTGATAAGCTGACTGAAATACAATGAAGGGTGAGTGGTTGCAGGTAAATATGGAAACTTACTTCTTCCTCAAACATGATAACTTTTTTGTTTTCGGCATTAATGAGAATGAAAAGATTTGAATTTGTTCTAAAGTTGTTTAGCTGTTTGATGGTGTTCAGTATCAAATGTATTAAAACATTTAGATGAACAAGGGGCTTTTTGTCGTGCATTTTCATCAGCTCTCTTTACATAGCACTGCACTGCAAAACTGATTTTAAACCAACAACTTGTAAAAATAAATTTAAAAAGAACAAGTAGGTAAATGAGAAATGTTTCAAGTAATAAAAACATTTGAAAGAATACCCTAACCTGAAAACCAATGCTCTGTCAATGTCAATGAAGTCGTTATTAGGATAAGGCCAAAATGGATAGAGGCTATCAATGTTAAATACATAACCTCTGCTATAAAAATAGTTTATATATATTTTTTCACATATACATAAAATGTATGGCCTAAATCAGTGAGCCTTTGGATCCCCCCCCCCCCCCCCCCCAACTGTCCTCCTCTAATTATTCTCCTGATCTGTTGTAAGAAATTAATTTCCACAATGTGGGATCACTAAAGTCTATTCTATTCTATTCTATTCTATTCTATTCTATTCTATTCTATATTAATAAATTAAGATACAATAATAATTAATTTTAGAAGAGCATCTGGCCTTGGTGTCTTCTGGAATAATCTCCAACCCTTGAACAAATTTCATTGAGGACCCCTGATCTAAGTGATCCAAACAGAGGTGTTTTTTTTTAGATATTTTTACTAAAAAATGTAATTCATGATTCTTAAGCTTACTGTGTGTGTTGTGTGTACACAATAACGTAAATTCAGCTTTAATAATTTTCATTCTACACAAAATCTCCATGTGTTTGAAACCCCTCTAGAGAGCTGTGATTGGCCAGCCAGAATGCTGTTGGGGGTGCAGAGGTTCCAGTGGAACGTTGCTAGACCAAACTTTGCAAAGCAAGAATTTGGTCTAGTTCACTAGGTTATGAGATCTCTGCAGCTCTTTGATGACACCAAGGGTTTCAGTACTGATCTTGTTTAAAAATAAATAAATACATTTCCACAATGAATTGATTCAACATATTGTATTGTCCACTAGATGGCGATAGTAAATAACTGAAATGATGTATATGATCATTTTCCAGAGGAAATAAAGGTAAATGAAAATCTTATAATTAATCCATAATAAAAATAACTTACATTAAACTAGTTATAGGAAGTGCTATGCACAAGTTGGACTTATGATAGTGATTTGCTATTGATTTATTATCTATTTTTAAATCACATCTTAGTATTCATGCACAGAATATTAATAATGTTTAAATCGCTCCATAAATGCTTTAATTCTCAACGGTGTGTTCCCCTAAATCAGGAAAAACTTGGAAAAATTCACATGACCGCTTGAATCACGTGTGCTCAGATTTAGGCGAGGAATTTGCCAAAAACTGCTCTTTTGTTGTTGGTGAACGGCAGTCTGACTTCCTGCCATATTGTGATCCGGCGTTTCCGCGTTAGCTTGCATGTTAGATCTGTAAGGCATATAAGCTAGCTGCATTTGCTCCTGGCTTTGGGCTGACTTACTTTGTAGTTGTTTGAAGATCGGTGAAGGCTGTCGGACACGGGCTGTGTTTGACCGGAACCAAAACCGATTTCGAAATAAAAAGAATGTCCGAGGAAGAAGTGCGTGGCTGCTGGCTGGATCCAAGCGGAGTTTCTTTAAAACAGGTACTCACTATAGTCCGTTTACTTATGCGATACGCAACAAATGGCCGTTTGCATTTATGAATTTATAGGCCGACGTTGCTGTTTTACAACCATTGGTTGTGTTCTATTCAGCTTTGTGTAATATTACTTTTATTATGGAGCGGTTATGTCAGGTTACATTTACTAAACGTTATTATTTATTTTATACCACATGCTCTTGTTAGGTTTTATTTAGTGTTATAGAAACGATTTTGTATTATTGTGTGTTTTCTTAAAATGACGAGTTATTTATTTACATTTATTAAATCGATTATTCGGTCAAAATATTTTACTCACAATCTTGGTTCAAGTGGCCTTTGTAACCCTTAACAAGAACTTACAACATTTCGGTGCAGTGAAGTTTCTTCGTAAGGCTATTTATAAACGAGTTTAGTGAATGGTTGCTCATTCTTGTCATGCAGGATATTTGAGACTTTCTTTGTTTTGCTGCTGCCTAAAGAGGTTAAGGTTACTTACAGTTATGTAACATATCTCCCGTAACGGGGAGATTCTTACAAACTTAATGCAACATACTTAAAAAAATACTTTTTAAAACAGACAACTTTCAGAAATAAATCAACTAAAACATGACCAATTTAAGAAAGATAGAATTAACCAACACATACTGAAAACCAGTCATGGGTTTATCTGATCGTTTATTTATTTCATTCTTAGGGTTGTTATCACATTGTCAAAAAATCTGTTTTTGACATACCATCTGCTGGTTATTGGGAAATCTGACAGTCGGAACAGCAGCGTTGAGATGGGAATAAGTGACAGAGCAACACAGGCTGTTTTGAAAAATACAATTTACAACACAATCTGCCATGTTTTTAAAAAGCAGACATGGATTATTTAGCATTAAGATATCTCCCCAGATTGGTCAAAGCTGTTTTTTTTTTACCCATGTGGCTCTGTGGTAGAAGAGTAAAAGTGATTCCTAGAAGGTTTTAAAGCACCATCACCTGTTTATGTGATCGTATAAGATCATCTTAGACTGTTTGGGGAAAAATGTGAATGTGTTTGGGGAAAGATGCTTAGAAAAAATAAATCTGTGATTGTCTACACTAGTGAATTCTACAGTAGTTAAACTGTAATGTGACGCAACGTTGCAATGCATTGTGGGATGTAGCTCTTGACAAGCAAACATGTTTTTTGCATGGGTGCCTATGGGATCTAAGTCACTCTGCTTGTCTCAAAATAGTATTTTTCTTTCCTAAAGATGTTCAAACAGGAAGGAAGGAAGCGCCGCTGTTGTGGGAGGTGCTAATCCGATTCTAGATACCCAGATTGGATGACAGAAGGAGGTAAGGTCCTCGACCACTTGAAACAGCTGGAAAGGGAAACGGGCCAAGCTAGTTGGAAGAGGGGATTATCAGTGTGGAGCAGAACAAGGTTTGCACGTATATTTATTCCATACCAGTTTGCCAGTGGGGAAGGTTCTACATCCGAAAATAACGAGCCAATACTAGCAATGATCTCAGATGTGGAGTTAGCCAGGGGGCAGTGGTGTAAATATAAAGTCCAGCTGCACGTCTCGGCCAAGCATCCAAACAAGGACAAAAAAGGCTTTTGACAAGACAGAGGTGGGTAGTATGTAAAAATATTAACACAAATAATAACCTAAGAGTAGGGCTGCACGATATTAGGAAAACCTGCGATATTCGATTACAGTGCTTAATATTGCAATATCGATATTACGATAAATGAACAAATACTAAAGTATGCAGTGTTGATGTGAAAACGTTTGTTTTTATCCCCAAATTGAACAAGTTTACCTGGATCTTAAAAAGCAGCTCAGATGATGAAACTGCTACTATGATTCTGATAACAAGCTAACTAACTGAACTAGCTCCTCTTAAGATAACCGGCTAGCAGAGCTTCTGACTGACAGTTTATGTGCAGCAGCAAATCAACTATCCTGATTAACAAGGTTATAAAAGCTCATAAAGGGAAAATCACTTTGATGTGTGGGGGAACTTTTCCAGGCCCTCTTTAGCAGGGTGGGACTGGGAGGAGAGTGCTGTAGCCTTTTAGCTGGAAGCTAACCGGAGCCTGGGGCTAACGGTGGGTTGGTTCACCGGCACGTGTCGGAGTCAGCCCGGTTACTAACAGCTGCTTAACGACACCGAGCGGACTCACGTTCACGTTTAAAGCAGCGCTGATTCAAAGTGCGTTCGTTAATCTGAGCCAGCATGATGAACAAGGGAAGCGAGTGGCAGCGGAAAGCGGGGGCGGAGTGGAGATAGTGGAAATTTTGGGGTAAGGGTCTACGTAGGGGGCGGGCGTATTACGTGAACGGACCCATCTGATTGGCCGCATATCAGAAGGGCTACATTTGATTGGTCAAATAATACTTCCGCGTAAAAAACAGAGCTGGTTTACAAAAAGTTGATGTATGACACGGATGGAAATGTTTGAACCAAACATTTATCGCCGTTTTTGACGTGCTTTGCGATGGGCCTATCGCACGTCCTGTTATCGCGATGACGATAATTTTTCGATATATTGTGTAGCCCTACCTAAGAGTAAAAAAAAAGAACTTGGGCATTGATGTTTAAATATGGTGTCTGTCAGGTTGTTTTTATGGACAACCATGTGCTTTGTCCGTGTATTTTCAGTGGGTGAATGCAGTTTACCTAACATTAACACCCAACAGCACTTGCATGGTGACGTCAACTGTAGAATACGCTATTCCTGCAGAAATATGACAGATATCCTCCCCTCCCCTTCCCAATCCAACCTTTCTCATGCTTTCCTAAAACACAAAGCTCCCACATCTTCTGCACTTTGGTTATTAGAGATATTTCTCAATCTGTAATGGCTCTCAGAGGATATCCATTTCCACACCAAAGCTTAGATCCCCAAACTCACAAAAAAGGCTGTGAAAATGTTGATAGTTAGACAAGGCTTCATTATGTTATGGTGAGCTCTTTGTAAAAAGATGTCTACCAGATGGACGTGAGATCCTGGGCTGTTTACTCCTGTTCGCTCGGGCAGATGTGGCCCTTCACCAACTCAGGGAGTTCCTGTAAGTCAGAGATTTACCCAAGAGCCAAAGTCAGAGGAGATCCATCCAACTTCATGTAAACCTCTTTTTGTTTTGTGTGTGTTTTTAAGTATCTTTATCTTTGCTCCAGTCTCCAGGGAGACAGGGAGTTTCTGGTTGTTGTACCACAGGTCAGTTGAGTGACAAAAAAAAAAGAACAACTTTTATGGTTTAGCTGAAAAACTCTTTAAAGGGTATATCCTTTAAATCAGTAGTTGTGGGTTTTTTTTTTGTTATCTTGGTATAAAACTCAAAAGAAGAAATCAATCCACCCAGAAAAACAGCTCCCATCTAAATCTCTGTCTTCTTATGTCCCTTTTCAGACACCACCCTTTTTCAGACCGGACCACCCTTTTTTTCATTTGACTGGAAACTCGGCCAGTGTCAGTGTTTTCACTTTCCTCTCAAATGGATTCAGCATTAAGTTTCCAACTGGCTTTAGTTACTTGATCAGATTGGTTGCAGCTGACTATTGCGCTCCAGTTTGATGAACACCTTTGATCCAGTCAGATTTGATGGAAAGCCTATGCCATGAATGAAAGATCCTTTGCCTTTTTATTTAGAATTCAAGTAAAAAGCACGTGCAACTTTGTGAGCCTGAAGCTTTTTAAAATACGCCCAACCAAGTGAATCTGAACCTGTCCAGAGGACACAGATGACTTCATCATTACCTCACCCTTCTCTGTTAGAGGACTTATCAAAAACATGTGGCTTCACTCTCCCTGCACACTTGCAATCTGATAAAGCCTTGCTTTTCCCTTTGTTGGGCAAACAAGTCTCTCCTTTTTATTACTTAGGATTCTTGTCTTAGCTTGGGCTTTTTGTTCACCTGGCACATTTTCAGGAGAAGGTAAGGGTTTGATCTGACAGTGTTGAGACCTTCTGAGCCAGATACAATTGAACCTAATGGCCTAGCTATATATGTGTCCCTTTACATTTACAGAGACCAGGTGGCAAACGTCAGAGGGACGTTTTATCACCAAATCAGCCTGCAGTCAGAAAAAAGACGACTTTAAATTTCGTGTTTAAAACTTTTCTCATGGCTTTTAGAAGTTCATTAACCTCGAATAGCAATCCCTATTGAAAAATGGGAGGTGGATCTAGCATCCCAGTAGAAAGGGTCGAACTCTGGGAACTGGCGATGGTTGTACCCTTGTGCAGCAGTACCGGGACCAGAGTGAATAGGGCATGTATGGGGAGCATGAGTGGGTGTCTGGAGTTGATTTTTGTACGTCTTAGGTTGTATGTGTATTTGTGAGCATGAGGGAGGGAGTGTGTGACTGTGTTTGTGTATGACTGTATATGTCAGGTGGGGCCTGTGACTCCTCCCTTCTCCTGGGACTTTTTTTTGCTGCTATACATCTTCGCCTCCCCTCCCCCTGCCACACTAGGTGTGGAGTGTGGTGCCTTGGTCTGCCTGAGTGTTGGTGGCTCCCGGGTCAGGGGGTTTAAGATTTTTGGCGTCTGCCTGATTAATCCCGGTGGCTGCCTGGTGGGATCTGAGTCCCTGGGCTCTGTTGGGTCCCTGGCGGGGCTGGTTGCCCTTGGGTCCCGGGGTCGCTGGGTTCTGGGCTCGGCCGGCTCGGGGGTGGGGGGCTGCAGGTGGGCCGCTGATATCCCCCGGGACTCTGCCGGCTGCTGGTTGTGGCCCCCCGGGGCAATCATCTGCGCCTCTCGAGAGGGGTCAGGGGCATTTCTGGTCGCAGTCTCCCTGGGGTCCCTGCACTTTGGGGCAGCTCCTGGATCTCTGGGACTTGGAGCTCCTTCCATCTCCTACGCATCTTTGGGGGGCAGATCTGTGGCCCCTCACACTCTCTATTGGATGCTCCTATAGAGAAACCTTACATATACAAGTGCCCTAGCCCTAACCCTACGCACACTGGTGCTCACATGGTGCTCTCATAAGAATGGACTTGGGCATGTTCAACACATGTCTTAAGGCTGTGGTTGGCACTTAATGCTAGGGCTGGGGGTAAACGATTATTTTTAAAACGATTATTCTGACAATTATTTTATTGAATAGTCGTCTATTCTAATGACTATTTAGACAATTAATCTAATGATTATTTTTCTGTTGCACAGTTAATAAAAACCAAAAAATCTCTTAATAAATTCCTCAAAAAAATTGATAAATTGTTACTGTAAGAGAATAAACACTACAGGCCTTCCATTTTGTATAACACTGCTTTTATTGTGTTGGTTGGTTATGTTCTGGTGACGTGTAGAACTTGGGAGTGCAGGCTGCTGCCTGAGAGGTGGTTGGAGACAGTGTCTCCATGCTGCTTTGTTTTGGTCACTTATGTGCGTGAGGCGAGTGGTGTGATCCTTCCTGGGGAGTTTGGCTCGTGTGCAAAAAGGAAGGGACAATAACGGGATTTAAAAGTTAAAATGATGATCAGGTTTATTCACAACTACAAAAAAAATAAATCTTTCCATCCACAGGTTGGGAATAATAAAACTAATTCTGCCTGTGGGGAATTAAAACAAAAGTACAAATAAGTAGGGATGTCCCACTGGGCAAAGATTACTGGGTTCTGGACCAAAATAAGGATCTCCAAAGGTCCAAACTCTAAACCGGGTGGTTAAACCAAACTCAAGGTGATATTTTAAACTAAACCGAAAACCCACAACACTAAATGTAATAAAAGGGAGATCTACACCACAAAAAACATGTACTCTAGACCAAAACATTACAGCTTATCCAAACGCTAGAAGCTGTTAGCGAAAATGCTAACAGTATCTTTACCAACGTTAAGTTCAAGTTACCAAGTTTAAATAAACCAAAAACACCCATCAGACAGACCAGTATGGAGGAGAGACTGCTACCACCAAAACAGCACTCCTAATGTCTGAAAGAAGCTCCTTTATGAAGGGAGAAACGCTCCTGGTGATTTTCTACATCTGCGATAGACACGAAGCAGCGCATCTGACCCCGGAAGTTGTTGTCCGTTGCTGGGAGACGAAGGCGGGCAAAACAGGAAAGAAATCTAGTAGCGGACGGACGTTGTTCCGGGTCTTCGGTATTTGGCGGAGATGTGAGTGAAGGCAGAGAAGAGGGCGAACTAGAGGAAAAACAGGCAGATTCCACATCTATTTACAAACTCATGGGGATGCAACAAGTGAGCGCGGTGCGTCGACTACCGGATCTGACGTCGACAAATTTTTAGAATCGAGCCGTCTATGTCATCGAGGCTTCGCTACAGCCCTACTTAATGCACTGTGATTTATTATTGTGATTGTTCAGTAAAACAATGTTGATTTTATATTTCCTCATCAGGTTGACGCAGTGATAGTTTGCTCCAGTTTTATTGTATTTCCCTTTTCTTTGTTTCTTTTTTTCTCCTTCTGCAGGTCTAGAAGCAGACTGTTGTTCATCATTGATTGTTTATTTTTGTGGACCCCCCCCCCCCCCCCCCTTCCTTTTGTCTCTTCCTTTCTCTTTCACCTCTGTCTCCGTGTCTGGTTGGAATTACAAGCATTAAAAAAAATTACAATAAAGTTTTAAGTAGCAGGCGTGACATTAAAAGCAGAAGCTTTGATGCCCCACCTGAGAGTAAATCTGTAAGGCTTGTGACCAGTATTCATACATCTATTCTGTTTGCTTCACAGCCAGACAGGACACGAAAAAAAAAAGAAGTTCATTAACCCTTTAAAAACTGGTGCATGACACAAACATTGGAAAACAAATAAAAAAAAAGCTTTTTCATTCATCAACACTCTTCATTGGAGCATTTCCACTGTTCGGCACAGCTCAACTCGGCCCGACTCGACTCTGCTCTTCACAGTTTGGGGGGTTTTCAATTAAAACTGACAAATGGTTGTAATGGGTAGGCTCGTCGTAGTGGGGCGCTGACCCGAAACAAAGCGCAATGTGATCTCTTAGCGCTTGGCAATAAATTGAAGATTTATCGTTATCGAAATTTCTGAATCTTATCGAGATAGTTTTTCCCATGTCAATAAATTTGATAATAAAAAAATTAAAAGATATGTGTGTAGGTTGGCACGTAAAATTGTGACTCGACATAATACACGTGACAGCCCCATCTAGTGGACAGCTTTTGTTTCTCCGCATACCTGCTGTCATCTTCCATTTATCTTTATCGAGGTGAAATCCTCAATATATTGTGATGTTCATTTTAGGCAATATCGCCCAGCCCCAGGGGCGCAGATAGGATTTTCAAACTGGGGGGGGACAAAGGTCCAATGTCCCCTCCCCCAAACACAAACACACACACACACACACACACACACACACACACACACACACACACACACACACACACACACACACACACACACACACACACACACACAAACTATTGCAAGCGCCTTAACTAGAGCTCAGTCAGTTTGTATAATGTCATCCAATGGTTTACGTAAAAACTAACACTTTTATATAAGTGTTTGAAGCCATTATGCAGTGGAACGCTGGCAACAAAGCTCTGCCTGATCAACACTATGAACAATAAATGATCCGCACTTGTATAGCACCTCTCAGAGTAAGGACTCCAAAGCGCTTTACACTACTGTGTATCATTCATCCATTCACACACATTCACACACTGATGGTAATAAGCTACGATGTAGCCACAGCTCACTGACAGAGGCGCCCCAGTATTTCATTCAGTCATTTGTTATTCTCCCAATCAATTACTAACCAAAACCTCATGCTTTATGCAAAACATTAAATAATTTTCAGCATACCAATCTTTACAGAACACATAAAAACCCTAAAAAAACTGCACATAAAATTTATTTTAAAAACGAAATTCACTTATCACTTAGAGCAGTAGTTCCCAAACTTTTCAGCCTGACCAACAGATGTTCCTTCTTATTTTTACGTAATTTAGAAAATTTCATTATATTTTGAAAGTATTTATTTATATTTAAATATGTAAATGTCATTTTAAATTTTATATTTTACTTTTTTTATGATTATGTGGCACACTTTGACTTCCATATGTAACGCATCGGCATCTGCCTCTTTTTATGGCTTTTTTTTTTTTACATTGTCGCTACGTCTGTCACGTTTGAGGTGTTTTACCATCATTTCTACATCCATTACATCCCAAAGAAGGTTAAATAAACATCAAACCCAACGTTTGGAGCTTGTAAACTCCACACACCTCTCGTGCAGCACCAGCTGTCTGATGCTGCAGCAGCGTCAATCGTCCCGGCTGGATGAGTGATATTCTTCATCAGAGTCAATATTCTGCTTCATAGTCGGAGTCAGTCATTACTAGACAAAGTAATCAGTCAGCAAAGACCAGACCTGCCGGCAATTATGCATTTTATCTAATATTTGTGCTCTTCATGTTGCGCGCACCTCCTCCTCTCCCCGACTGGGAGCCTCTAGGCGGGAGGCGTTTTTCAAGCTCAAAAAACTCCAAAACTTTGCTCAGCCTGAAGGTTACACATCTCCACTATCTTATAATGTAAAGTAGTAACTTCATGAGGGATCATATTTGTAGATGAGACTTGTTAAAGTCAGCAATGAGGTTTTGGTGCTTTTAACGAGTAAGTCCCAACACTGACAACAATGTACTGAAACTATAACCAACATGCATAAACGGACAGATCGGTCCCACCTACTTACACTGTTGGTCTTTTTTAAATACACAGTAATCGTTTCTTGCCTTTTTTGCTTCATCCTGGATCCTAGCAGCAACCACTTTGGCGCCTCTGGAGTCAGTGTTTGTTTACGTCATGCTGCATTCAGTGTAATTGGAAAAAGGAGCTTCAAGCGCTTAACCTCAGATTTTGTTTTCTCTCTGGCATTAGTTGGGGGGGGGGGGGGGGGGGGATCGGGGTCGATCTGAATCTGGGGGGACAGATCCCCCCCCCGTCCCCCACCCTATCTGTGCGCCTGCCCAGCCCTATGAGCTCCCGGTCGGTAACATGATGGCGCCTGTGCTTGGCTTAGCCGCAGTCACCGGCCAGTTTTTCAAACTTTTCTCCACTAACCTCCTCTTTTCCACCTTGCTCCTGTCTGCGATCCTCTTCAGTAGTGTCCCTCCTACCATCTCCTATGATCGCCACACTCTTTTGTCCTTCCGTTCGTTCACGATCGCCCAAGATGCATCGAGGACGTACCTCCCTGTTTGTTTATCCTAGTGGCTCACCGGCCCGGAGCCAACCATGGCACCTCCAGCGATGTTTATGCAGTCCCGGGAAAACGTCGGAGGAAAAGAGGTAAACGAGCAGGAGTCCAAGACTTCTCTTAAAGCGTGGTTTATCTAGTAAACATCGGCGTGATCTTCTAGCTTCTTGTCCTTTGATGGCAACTTGAGCGCCACTTCCGCATTCCCGCTTGGCCGCGTTGCTCCACGGTTTCTCTGTCCAAGTTTTTTATGGTCGGTTTATCCTCATTCCTCAGTGGTTTCTCCTCCTGTTCCCTCCATAAGTGGTTTTTATAAACACCGTGGATCTAACCCTGCTAATTTACGTCCACCTACTCCAGCTGTTTCTGTAGTTTCTGATTCCTCCACCTCACTCAGCATGGCTCTATTAAATACCCGCTCTGTTAGCAATAAGTCCTTCCTGCTCAATGATTTAATTCTCTCTAAAAACCTGGATTTTCTGTTTCTGACTGAAGTTTGGCAGCAAACATCTGATTATTCTGGTCTGATTAAACTCTACCCGAGTGGTTATTCTTTTCTTAGCCAGCCCCAGGGTTCTGGTCGTGGTGGAGGCCTAGCTGTTGTTTTTAGAGACCATCTTCCATGTAGCTCTACAACCTCTGGTCACTTTGCTTTCTTTGAACTGCAGCTGATTAAAGTCGGGCGTAAGGACCCGTTCTACTGTGCTGTGGTCTATCGTCCACCTGGTCCAAATGGTTCTTTCCTTCAGGAATTTAGTGACTTTCTATCCTCCACTGTGAAGCTGTCCAGACTGGTGATTGTGGTTGACTTTAACATCAACGTTGATGATCCCTCTGATCACTTAGCCATGAATTTCTCCAGCCTTATGGACTCCTTCAGCTTTAAGGTTGGTTTATGCTTGACACGTGTGCGAGGTCCGCACGGCTCTGCGCGGCGAAATTACGTCATTTTAACAACCACGCCCCTCCACCGCGTCTCCGCACGGCCCAAAATTTACGCAACGCGCACCTAGGAAAATTTCTAACCACGCGGACGGTCGGACGCGGAAAAACATGGCAGACCGGCAAGAACTAGTATGGCAGAGGTTCGTAAATACAGACATTTGTATGATTCAGCTCTCAAAGATCACCGTGATCAACATGTTGTTAATAATTCTTGGAGAGAAATAACTCGCACTGACAGAAAAGACGAGGACGCTGTTAAAAATGCTGAAATGCCATGTTGTAAACAGTCATTTTTACTTCTACTATGGTGTAGTGTTGGATGCATGCTGTAGAGCTCCATGCTGCCCCATTCAGTTTGGGAGAATATTGGCTCACCGCAGAGACGAGCCGCACGAACCATAAACGCTGCGAGTTGTGAAGCGTGTTCCATCCGCAAGCCGCATCACCATGCGGAAAGTGAATGCGTCAAGCATAAACCAAGCTTAACCCAGCATGTTTCTGGCCCCACACACACACCAGGGGGCACACTCTGGACCTTGTTTTTAACCTGGGTCTAAATGCTGAGAGTGTTTGTCCTGAGGACGTTTATATTTCAGATCACCATTGCATTTTCTTTAACTTGTCAGTTTCTGCATCCCCACCTCCTGCTCGCCGTATGCTTAGTTCTCGTTTTCTTAATGAGAGCACATCTAGCAATTTTTCTGCTGCTTTTAATCCACCCTGTTCTTCTGATAACGACCCAGATTCCTTAACTTCTCAGTTTAACGAGCACTGCCTCTCCATTCTGGACAACATCTGTCCTGTCAGAACCAGATCAGTTCCTGCAGTGAACCCTACTCCCTGGTTTAATGACAGCCTTCACAGCCTTAAGCGCCAATGCAGAAAAATTGAGCGCTTGTGGAAGGAAACCCATCTCCACGTCCATCTGCTGCACCTAAAGGATCTTCTGACGTCCTTTAACTCTGCAGTCAGAGATGCTAGGATTTCCTATTTTTCCAACCTGGTGTCCCAGAGCAAAGGGAACCCCAAGGTGCTGTTTAACACCATCAGCAGCATTGTCTCTCCTGCCTCTCCTACAGCCTCCATCCACTCTGTTGCAGACTGTGAGAACTTTCTGTCTTTCTTTGTGGACAAAGTCGATAAGGTTAGATCTAGCTTCTCTCCTTCAGCCGTATTGCTGCGTTTCCCGACTCCAACCAGGCCCATCATCCTAGATAGCTTTGCTCCTGTTTCTTTGCCTGAGTTAACCAAACTAGTTAACTCTATGAAGACCTCTGCATGCCCCCTCGACATCTTACCCTCATCTTCATTTAAAAGTGCTTTTCAGTCCATCGGTCCCAGCATGCTCTCTATAATTAATGCTTCTCTGGTTTCTGGTCAGGTCCCTGCTTACTTTAAGAATGCTGTAATCCACCCGCTTCTTAAAAAACCAAGTCTTGACCCCTCTCTCCATAGCAGCTTCAGACCCATCTCTAAACTTCCGTTCATCTCCAAGATCTTGGACAAGGTTGTGGCTAAACAACTCACAGCTGCTCTTGATGAACATAACATCTATGATAGCTTCCAGTCAGGTTTTCGTAGAGCTCATTCTACTGAAACAGCTCTTCTTAGGGTCTCTAATGACCTTCTGACTCACAGGGATGCAGGGGACTGTTCTGTTGTGGGTCTGCTGGACCTGACAGCAGCTTTTGACACTGTTGACCATCACCTGCTACTGGAGAGGCTCAGAGACTGGGTAGGCCTATCAGGAACTGCTCTGGAGTGATTCTCGTCTTATCTTTCTGAGCGCTCCTTTTCTGTGGCCGTCTCCAAGTTTAGGTCCTCCACCACCTCCCTTACCCATGGTGTCCCACAAGGTTCTGTGCTGGGGACTGCTCTTCTTCCTCTATCTGCTTCCTCTTCAGCACATCCTGAGCTCCTTCAAAGGAATCTCCTACCATCTTTATGCAGATGACATCCAACTGTACATCTCCTTTAAGCCCCATGAGATGTCTAAGCTGCAGCTGTTACACACCTGCTTAGACTATCAAAACCTGGATGGTGGGAACAGCTGAATGAAGATAAGACTGAGATCCTCATCTGTGCCCCAGACAAGCTGGTTCCCAAAGTCAGAGACTCTCTTGAGCCCCCTTCAGACAGGCCATGAAAAACGGAAATGTTCCGGACTCTGTCCGTAAGACCTTTGTGTCTGAATACAAACATCCGGATAACGTGTTCCGGAATTTATCCGGATGAAGCCCCTAGTAACAGGTCTGGACTTGTTACGGACAGGGTGGCTGCTTCAGACTGGTGAGGTAGAGTTCCGGACAAGGGGAAGGGGGAGGAGGAGGGGACCGGGGGACGCTGTGCGCACCGAGATAGCCCGCTACTGTAGCATGCGGCAAACCACGGCAGCTCGCCTCCTACGGTACCGCCTAGACGCGCGACGGAGTGCTTCACACTGCTTCAGTGATTCCTTAACCATTGAGCTTCATCATCCAGGTCTCTTATGCGTCTTCGTGTGCGCAGAATTATGCTTAAGCGCCTCGTGATTTTTATCTTGAGTGGCGCTATAGAAATGATATTTTCTTCTTCTTCTTCTTCTTCTTCTTAACTTGAGTCCGATTCTCTCTCCCCCCACCCCCCACCGCCGTCAGACATCTGGAACTTTTCCCTGCTGTGTGAACGCAGCCGAAAGGACAAGTTCCGGTACAAAAGTGGTGTGTCTGAAATAGGGCTGCAACAAACGATTATTTGGATAATCGATTAATCGGATGGGGTCTCGACACGATTAATCGATTAATCGGATTACACTGGGAAATTTTTAAAAACTGCTAGGGAAACGTTATTTCTCTCCTTCCTTCACTTTATTTAACACAACATTATTAGAAAACAGTTCAATAGCAGAAAAACAACATGCCATCACCTAAATTGTCTTATAAGGTGTATAGACAGATACCCTAAGCTACATCTATCTGTGACCTAAAATGCTTGGTCCAAGTTAAACAGCTTAAGGGCAATTCTCATCTGTTTTGTTTGATCTCATCTGTTGACATTTATTTTAAATGTAATTAAACATAGGCTGTGAATTAATCAAAATTGATCACTATTTCCAAAAATGACTGAAAAAATACCAAATAAAACAAAAGTAAATGAATGCCATCCTCCTTGCGATGATGCCCTGGGCAACTGCCATAAAGTCACATCAAGAAATGCTGCTGATCATTCCAATGATCCCAAATAGACTCACATTAGGCCACATGAAAGCAACTGAACCCAAAAATATATTAACCAGTATATAACTGCACTCTCACACAACACGCCTGCAGCAACAGTTAGGACTCCTCCCTCCCTTTTAAAAGCGTTTTTGCTTCCGAGGACATTGTGGTTGTAAAACCACATGCTAGTAGTCTGGCCCCGGTGTGATCAACCAGTTTCTGCGGGAATGTGACGGCGGAACCAGGGCCAGATTAACACTTTGTTGTACCCTGGGCAACAATATTCAAGGGCTCCATCATCACGACCCGAGGATCACCATAATGTGGTCACATACAGAATATTTTACTGTAATATGCAGTAAATATACTCAATACTTGAATGCCTGACAACACGTAACCCGCCCAGAGTAACCTTTGACCCACCTCGTGTGGACTGACCAATGAGGAGAGGGTCTTAACTTGAGACCCTCTCTTCATTGGTCAGTCTGCATGAGACTGACTCTCAACTGACGTTCAGTCGTAGGCAGCGAAGCGTCTCTGTGCAGCGCAAAAGCCCGGGTGGACAGTTTGTTTAATGTAGGGTGACCATATTTCCATTTCCAAACAAGAGGACAGGGGATCTGTGCCTATGACGTCACACTATGGCAACGCCACACAAACCATGTTGGGACCCATTTTTTGTAAGAACTAAATTAATATCAGGTTCTGCCAATTAAAGGGCTCTAAAACAATTCATATGTAAATATTTTGCATATTTAATGCAAAATCTCATTTTTTTGCTTTAGTGCTGCAACAAGGTTTTATTGATAATAAATTATTATACCTTTTGTTTTACTACAGCATCGGTAAGCTTCCTGTGCACAGATTATTAAGGATGCTTGTTTCAGCTGTGAGATTAGACGATAGGATCAATGAAAAAATAAGTTGTCACACACTCCATGGAAACTTTCAGAGAATCCACAAATAGTGGCTTTCAAATTGTTTTGTTACTTTTTGCAAGTTTAGGAAAGATGAGACAGCATGTCTGATAATTTAGTTTTTCATCTGATAATATTAGAACATGTCAGTAATGTCTGAGGGGCTTTTATAAACACCATATAACTAACACTCCTGGAGAGGGTATGAATTACACAGAGGCTTCTGGGGAGCCCAGTTATGGGGGGGGGGGGGGGGGGGGGGGGTGCATTTTGCCTTGGCCCCCAAAATGTCTTGAAACGGCCCTGGGTGTGTGACTGAGTTTTGAAGGTGATCTGAATTGTATCAGATGTATAAATATAACATGTGTATAACTTATTGTTTTTTACTGGTAAAAACGTGTAGTGGAGATAAATCTACCTACATTTTACTTTTCAACACTTTGTTTTGTTTTCTTGTTTTTATTTAACTATTTTCCTGTCCTGTCTGTCTCTCATCTTCCTGCATCTCCTCATAATTCTCCAGAAAATCTGTTGCCTGGATTCTTACCTTTTCACCTCATCAGTTACTTTTGAGCAGATCAAAGGGATCTCCTGACCGCAAAGCGCAGAGCGCGTTTTCGATGCTGCGTGAGGTGACATCACCACAGCACAGGTGATGAGCTCCGCAGTAGCGCGCTTCAGGCAGAAATAAGACAGAAAATAGAGAACATGTGCGGACATGAACGATCGTGTGCTAATTATAGTTTTTTGGTTGCGCCACTTTGAGAATGGAATGTGCGCTGGAAGCAGCTGCCTGGATCGCTGCGCAACAACGCGGAACCGGTTCGCAGCAGCGCAAGTCTGCAGGCGCTCCCTCACGCTGATCTGCGGCTCTCCCTCGCGCTGATCTGCTGGCTCTCCCTCGCGCTGATCTGCCGGCTTTCCCTCGCGCTGATCTGCGGCTCTCCCTCGCGCTTTTGGAAGAGTTGTGCGACACAACGAATCGATGACGCAATTCGTTGCCAACGCTTTTAGTAATCGATTTTCATCGAATTTATCGATTCGTTGTTGCAGCCCTAGTCTGAAAACACAGTTCCGGTTAAAAACCGGATTGAATTGTCCACAAATGTTCCAGAATATCTCTCTGAAAAGGGCTTGAGTCAGCTTGCTTCCCACACCAAACCCTCCGTCGGGAATCTTGGCGTGACCTTTGACCCAGCTCTCACCCTGGATTCTAATGTCATTTCTCTTGTTTGCTCTTCCTTCTTCCATCTCAGGAACATTGCTAAGCTGAGTCCAATTCTGTCCCGCTCTGAACTTGAGACAGTTCTCCACACCTTCATCTCCTCACGCTTAGACTACTGTAACTCTTTTCACGTGTCTGAGCAGAACCTCCCTGAACCGTCTACAGGTGGTTCAGAATGCCTGTGCTCGGCTTCTGACCAAGTCCTCCAAACACACCCACCATCTTACATTGGTGATCTTCTTAGTCCCTACACCCCCAGCAGGTCCCTGAGGTCCAGTGATCAAAGCCTACTGGTTGTGCAGCACCAGGCCAAAGACCAAAGGTGACAGATCATTTGCTGCTGTGGCCCCCAGACTCTGGAACTCTCTCCCCCTGAGCCTGAGATCAGTGGACTCAGTGGACTCCTTTAAAAAGTAGCTGAAGATTCACTTGTTCAAGCTGGCTTTTGTACGACCTTCTTCACCACTCTCTTTATTCTGCTCTCCCCACCTATTCCACCTTCCTCAGGATCCACTGATTTCCCTCTTTC
Organism: Nothobranchius furzeri; assembly: GCF_043380555.1. NCBI lineage: Eukaryota > Metazoa > Chordata > Actinopteri > Cyprinodontiformes > Nothobranchiidae > Nothobranchius > Nothobranchius furzeri. Next base: position 5,063,225 of record NC_091744.1, on the reverse strand, counting down.
CCATTCACTCTCTCTTTCTTAACATAATTTTTTTAATCACAATTGTCAGCAGCTTAGTCTGCTGCTTTTTTTTTTTGACATATTTTGAAAAGAAATCACCAACAGCGAGGCATACAACTCCAGAGCAACCAGTGACCACCCCTTAGCCAATCAGTAACCGACAGTCTTTGACGTTGCATTTCCAACCTGGCTTGGTATGATTGGAAACACATCGAATCAGGGGGATTGCAACTCCAGAGCCGTTATTAAAGCTGCAGTGTGTAATATGTGTGCCCTTTGTGGGATTTTTTTTTTTGACTCTTTAACGCCATGGAGTTCAGAGTAAGTATTTCAGCCATGGTAGCCCATGCATCAAAAAGGCAATATGCTAACAAAATGTACAGCTTTCACCCCAGCAATCAGGTCCGTCCTTTAAAAACGCAACAATATTTTTGATGTATTGTGCAGAATTGTTCTCTAGACTAAAAGAGTTAAACAAAGCTGATGATTCTTTAGTGTCATGCTGTTTTTTCAGCCACAGTCGGGGTCCAACCTCATATAATTTGAAAGTGGGCTGAGAGTTATGATTCCTCAGTTGTTTGGTTGCCAAGCCAGAGGTCCATGCTATGTTGAGTTAGAATAACCTTATCATTTGGTGGATGATTTACTTAAAGCAAAGTAACCATGTTTCTAGCACCGGTACTCAAGTCTTTCCATGAGTTAAATTGTATAAAGGACAGCATTTAGCATTGGTTTCACAAGGTGTTTAATGGCTTCTAAGCCCTGCAGGCTTTGGCATAGACAATAGAGTGGGGTAACCCGGGCAATGGGGTCAACCTCTGACCACTTTAAAAGAAGAGTTTTTGGTCAAATGAGCTTTGAGGTTGACACCGGCCCTTTTGATCCCTCCTTGTTGTCATCTCATTAAAGTGTCTGTGAGCCCAACATTTCAAGCTGAGAGGAATGTTGACTCCATCAGACAATACGTTTTTAATCTTCTAGAGTGATAGTGATTGGTTGCATCTTATCTGAAATTACAGTAATTACCCTGTCACTCACTTTATTAACTTGAGCCCAAAATCATGAGTTTTTCACATCAAAATACAACAATCTGGTCTTGTAATGTTAGATTTCTAATAATTTAATGAAAGTTTAAACCCTGAAAGACTCAAGTATTGTTAGTGTTCTAAAATACTTCAAATGAGCACAGATTAATAAGACTGGCATGGTGTTTTGCTTGAGGGTTTTCAGTCTCAATAGTGAGTGTGCATCTATGAGGATGAGAGTCTCTGCCTATTCCTGTGCCCCAAGGGTTCATATTAATATTTAGATTAGACGATGAATCTTCCAGGTCACCAAGTTCACCCAATTAACTAAATGTCATGTCAAATATTTACCAGCAGACACATGCAGAGAGACAAGAAAGTTATTGAGTTCATATTCATGTAATACACGCATGTGTTTATTGGAATCAGAGTGACTCCTTTGGATGCCTTCATTGTTGCTGTTGATTCCCTTCCTGTGATGGTCATGTAATCAAACTTGGGCCGGCAGGATAAAAATCTATAGAACGGCATTCCCAACAACCCTCATTATCCAGTGTGCTCTTGCACATGTGTATACTGGACTGAAGTGTCTTCATAACAAAGTAAAATTTAAATGGCAGTAATTATCTTTTTGGCTTATATGGGGTCCAAAAGTAATTGGGGATAAACATTGGAGAACACATGAAAATATCTATCGATCAATGACTTTATTAGAGTACTGCAGTACAAAAAATGTCAATATCAACCCACCCAAACACAAAACAAACAACCTCTTTTATTCTTACCCAAAGCAACCAACAATGAAGAATTTAAAGAGAGAATGTGTAGTTTTTTCTGTTGATCTCTGGAAATATCCATCGACATGTTGAAAATGAACAAAATGATGCCCAGTTGTTGGAAAATATTGGCGGTTTCATAACATATAACCATAAAAATCGGGTCTAAAATACATGGAAGCTGGCCTAAGTCTTTGGGTGATGCCATATTAGATGCCACGTTTCCTTCTATGGTAGCCCGTGAGGACAAACTTTATTGCTTTGTAACAGTGCTGCCACGATTAGTCAATTTGTCTCAATGACGTCGACAAACAGAATAGTCCACTATACATTTAATAGTCTACTTTGTTAATTCTATGAGCATTTTTTTAATCTTGCCTGCTGCGGCACCTTTGGCGGCTGCTTTCTTCTGCCTCTCAACTCGAGACACACGTGCAGTAGTGGCCATCCAGATCAGCTTTCAAATCAGAATCACCGGAAAAAGAAGACATGGCGAGTCGGCAACGTAGCTCCAAAGTTTGGGAGCATTTTACAAGGACAAAATAGAACCGCGTACAGTGCGAAATCTGCAAAGTGAAACTCTCCTTTCACGGGAGCACATCGGCGATTCACGAGCACCTTAAAAGGAACCCAGTTTACAAAACCTTGTGGTTCTTAAAAGATAAATGTTAGTATCATTTATATTAAAGTGGTTTAAAAAAACCTTAATGTCTTCATTTTTATAAATTTGTAAAAATTGTTTCACTCGTAGGTCGCCATTGTTGTTAGTGTCTCAATGCACTCTGGTAGTGACGTCATATGGTACTTTGGTTGCACCGGCCGGCTTTGCGACCCTGTGGGGACTGTTCAGCGACATCTACATGTCATCTGTTCAGCCTTTTCAGTTTAAACCAGAGTGAAACATTAATGAGGACATCACCTGTTTCACAAAACGAGCGTCAAAATGAAGAGCAAGAAGGTCGGGATGTAGCGAGTGCAGGACAAAACCGGTGGTGCCTGTGCGGCAAACAGAGAGGGGGAGTGTTTGTTGCCAAGAGCTGACATCATGTCAGCAGACGTTAACGGTAAGCTATCGTGTGATCTAATTTATTCAATCATGAATGAGTTTGGAGAATTTTAGCATCCAGAGCTGTCGTGTGCTTTATAGATGATTAGGATATTCAGTGAAATGACTAATCATTTTTGCAGATATTATTTATTTGGAGAACACTGTACTGACCGGAGAGGTGAACGTTCAGCTTCGTCCGTGACGAGTGGCGTGTCCGATGGTTCGCTGAACGTGACAGAAGCGGAAGCTGCAGGAGCGGATTGTCGGCTCTGGAGAGCATCCAGCGTCTCTTGTCTCTTTGAGGGCATTTAGGCTCCTTGTGCGGGAAAATGGTCGGTAAAGCATTTAGTTTCCGCCTTCTCTTATACTCAGCCACTCTGGTGAGCTCTTTAAGGAGTTGTGGTCAACTATAAGCTTCAAATGCATCAGGAGAAAAATGTCGGGAACACAGCCGCGGATCTTTGGGAAGTTGTGTCCGTCCACAGGCATCTTCCCACTGCTTTCTCCTCTTCTTGCCAGTGGGAAAGCTGTGGGAATTCACATCACTCCCCTTGTTTCCCTTTGACTGGAAATTACAACCAAAAGCAGCACAATGCGGCATTTTACTTAATTAATACGGTGAGCACGTAAACAAACACTAGCATCAATAGCTATTCTTCCTAGAGCAACCAATATACATCATCGCCCCCAGAGTGCATTGCGTGAAGAAAACGTGGCATCCTACGTATGTCAAAAAAAGTACTAAGTATTATAGATTTATAAATAAACAGCAATATTTTGTGTGTTTCTAACAACATAGTTTGGTACAACAGAAAACATGTGGCTTTTTAGGGCATACACGTCCTCACAACCAGAGTTCCTTTTAAAAGGAAGCACGTCATGGCGGAGAACAAAGAGTCGCCTCTTCAAGCTAATTACCTCTTGTTAGCAACTAACATTAACAGAGTTACTTGAATTCACAGGTGTAGCAACAACAGTAGTGATGGCAATTTTATTACCTTTAAAACACGTATGTATGTCACGTATTTGCTCTAATGTTACAAACGCTAATGATTTATTTAATCCTGCTACGCTGTGTTTTAAAAGGTGCTCTTCCGCTTAAATGGACGAGTTTGTTACAAAGCAAAAAATACTTTTTTAGCTGAATACATGTGTGAGCACAAGTCATTTTTGTGTACTATGTTTTCTTGGTTGTAGGTGCCTACCTCTATGGCTGTGTAGGATTTGTATTAACAGGTTACAAAGTTCATTGAATGTAGTTTTATAAGCTATCATCTTGTCTTTTATTATTACACACGACACATAACTGATCACACTTCTAACTAGAAGCTAATGTGATGGGTATATTACAGTTTTTCTCAATTGCTAAAACACAAAAGCCAATCCTCTAAACCAAATGACCAGTTGTCTAAACACATTTACTAAATCTAGCCATCATTTTCCAACATCATAAACACATTTCACATGAAGACACAATACACAAAACACAATCCTCCGTTCTCATATATCTAAACACATTTTTCTTTGCTAAAACACAAGTTCCAAAAGAACTCTGCTCATATTCTCAAATGAAAGCTCATGTGATGCCAAATGCTTGCCACAGTCAGCACTAATTGAACACAGTGAACACACCTGTCATCATTCATTAGACACAGCGACTCAAAATTGAAGACACTTGTTGCTAATGCTGTGACCACATCTCCTCACCTTCCTAGAGGAGCTAAAAGACATCCTCCTGGACCGCCAACAACACCATCCTGGGCCCGCACATCACACTTATGTGATCATTTGGGACAATGTCCGCTTCCACAGAACAAACCAAATCAGAGAGTGGTTCACCACCAACAGTAACCACTTTTTAAACGTCTGTCTGCCACCCTACTCCCCTTTCCTGAACCCTATAGAGGAGTTCTTCTCATTGTGGAGATGGAAGGTTTATGACAGACAACCATACACTAGAGAGAACATCCTAAAGGCAATGAAGCTGGCCTGTGGTGACATCCCAGTGGAGGCCTTACAAGGATGGATTCGCCATTCCAGGGCGTTTTTCCCACGGTGCCTGGCAAGAGACAATATAGCCTGCGATGTGGATGAGGTGATGTGGCCCGATGCAGCTCAGCGGCATGATGCCGCACAGTGATTGTGGTGTGTGTGTGTGTGTGTGTGTGTGTGTGTTGTGAATAAAGTAAATAAAAACATTTTCACACCCTGCTCATGTTTCCAAGAGTACTGTTGTGTGCAATAGATTCTGTTTTTGCATTGAGTTGTGTTACAGTAGTGTACATGCAGAATTTTCTTTAGATTTATACTCTTCATATGAAACTCACAAATCTAAATGCCTAATCCTCTGCAGAGATCTAAGATTCGTAACTGTAAAGTTTCTAAAAATGGGCAAATTGGCAGTTATGAAACAAAGAACCTCACAAATTGAACATTGTGTTTTCAATTGTTTTGCTGTAGTGTGTAATGGTGTGTAGTGTTTAAATTTTTGAAAGCTTCGAGCTGCTCTTTTGGTGTGAAAGTTTGAGTTTTGAAGTGAGAAGGTGTGGTTGTGTTATTGTAGTTTTAGAAAAGGGTGTTGTGTTTAGACATTGGGGAACATGGAGGAAACGTTTGTGAAATGTGTTTTAGCATTTGAGAAAAACTGTAAAGCATCCTGGTGCAATAAGCTATACTCTTATGTTGGGCAGAACAGACTTGGGGACCCGTGAAGACACCAGACACAGTAAGACGCTTAAACAGATTTATTTATGAGTCAAGGCTTGGTTGTATTACCCAGACTGTGGGAAACAGGCAGAGATGTGGTCGGGACTAGGCGAGGGTCAAAGCCGGTGAGGTCAATAGCAAAGACAGGAGGGGCAAACCAGAGACAGAGTCCATGAGGCAGATCCGAGGTCGATAGTCCAGGTGGTCAGAAGCAGAGAAACAATCCAGGCAGGGAGCAGGCACGTGGGCATGTCGAGGTTCAGGAACGAGGTCAGGATCTATGATTCAGGCAGAGGTTAGGAGTGCTGGAGAATTTACTGGCAAGAAATGTTCAGTAATCTGGCAGGGAACTGGTGGCTGGCTGGGGAATGTATAGCTGGTGAGACAGATGAACAGGATGACATGGTTACAGGGTGCAGGTGTGGTGAATTAGGTGGATGAGGGCCTGGCTGAGGAGGCAGAGGAGGATGGCAGCCTGGGAGACATGACACTTTTATGCATGACACGATTAGTCGACTATTAAAATAGTTGTTTGTGGAAACCCAAATTTTGAATCAACGTTTACAAAACTTTGCCATTACCTCTTCACTCATTGCCAGTGATGAAAGGGAGTCAGATGTGCTTGGAGGCTGTGCTCTCAGGGATTTTTGACCTAATGGCCATCCGTTGTTAAGATCTTACTCAAACACAAAAATACTGCTTGCTTGCAACGATTTAGGTATGTACTGCCCTCTATCGCCAAGGGAAATACACATTGTTGCTTTAAAACCTCCCCCAATAAACAATAAAGCTCAAAATAATGTAAAAATCCTTCCCCCTCCAAAGCAACACAAAGAACAAGATAACTTATGTCCAACACAAGTGAGAATTTAGTCAGTCTGGTTTTTTTTTTATTTTATTTTAGCTTTAGTTTGTTGGAAACTTATTTTAATCTTGTTTTTGGTGATGATTCACTTGAGCATCTTTGTAATGATCATGCATGTGTGGAATGTGTATTTTTAAACTAGTCATTAACATACCATGGTGATGTCAGTACAATGATGGAGGGTGGATAATTTTACCACCCCTTAATCTTTCTGGTTGGCTGACCACCAGCTGGTTTATTCCATTTTGCTGTTTGTTTTGTTGTAGAACCACTTCTTCTTTGGTTTTAGGGCATTTATTGGTAAATGAGTAAAATCACGAAGACTGTGATGTCATAAATTTTTATTTCTTTTTGTCCAATTATGTGTCAGAAAATTAAATGGGGATCTGGGAAAAACACATTTATTACATCCAGAAGAGCAAAAAAGTCTCCTTGGCCTCATGTACTTAGGAAACACCCTGTGTTGCCTCTGTGACCAAACACCTACCATAACCACATCATCTGTTGGGCACACCCATGTCTCGGTTCCCCATGCACACGCATGCACTTGCACAGCGCTATTGTTAAATCATTCAGATCCCAGCAGGCAGCACAGAGTTCAGTCGCTGTAGGTATGTATGTCCTTTTCTGTGGCCGGCTTGTTTACTAAATAATAATCATCATCCTCAGCTGCACCAGTGTGAGGTGCTGTGTCAGCACTGCTGAGCCTTCATGTTTTGGCCTCTATGTGTTGGCCTGACTGACTGGTTTAATCAATTCAGTGAGCTGGTTTTGGATCTGTGACAAGGCGGGTTATGAATCTGAATGTCAGCGCTGACGTCTAGGTGGTTGTTTTGATTTGAAGATGAGTCACGGCTGTGTTCATGTACTTTGTACTGCTTATTCATAACTCGTCAGCCTTTTTTCTGTGTTTAGCATGTATCTGGCTTCGAACATTGGTCGTATTTACGTAAGTAAATTAGACTAATACTGATTTTGGATCCAATTAACAATTAGTTTTCTCCTATTTCTGTAGTTTAAAAAAAAGCATTTTGCTGTTTTCTTTTTGAAGTAGAATTAAAATAAACATGAAATATATAATGATCATAATAATGATTTTATGTATGTATGTATGTAACACTGACATTAGAGCAAAAATGCAAAATAGAAGTTTTTAAAACTTAATCTCGTTGCATTGGAACCAAAATTGAGACTGAGTAGTCTGTCCCACATTTCGTGAGCTGGGATCTGGTCAGGTCTAGTTTGGAGGTGGTGACTGCATGAAGAGGTGGAGGACAATTAGGGACTCATTTTTCGTGTTGAAGGTGTTGAACACTCGTTTAATCAATGCATTTGCAGTGGTCTCTGGTAGGAATTAATGCCTTGCAAATCATAATCGGGGAAACAAAGCCCAGAAGGGATCAGCACAGACAAGTCTACTGCAGCAGAGAGTGGCAGCAGACAGCAAGATTTGGAGTCCTGTTTCCTCATATTTGGACATCTACTCTCGGATTGGATAATAGCAACACAACTGTACCACTAACTCAGTTTGTTCTGCAACTTGGATGTTTTATCTCTGCAAATGACACACTCCTGGAGAAGCTTCTGCCGTGTGGTTGAGTAGCTAATGCTATCGGTTAGCTTCTGCTAGCCGATGGCCGAGACATTCAATGTTGTTTTCTGGATGCTAAAAATCAACAGCCTTCCCAGTTGCGAACCAATACGGGCGAGTGCAAGCAATAGCTTGACAGAGTGGTAAAGCTTTTCAAATTCTAGTGTTTCTCCATCCATTTTCTGTCAGAAGCTTATGCAAGAGGTAGGTGGAGGAGACTATTTTCATGTCCAGCCTGCATGAAAAACTCAGGGTGATCAACCTCAGAAATACTTAACTTGTAGCTACATCAGCTAAAAGTTTGATGGGTGTCAATAATCTGTCTCTACCCTCAAAGCCCCACTCTCAGCTCCAATTTAGTCATTTTTGGGACGGATGAGACACGTGACACAGCCAAGATGGCAGTGGTGGGAACCGCCCAATGGGCTCCAATTCAGCTCTTCAGAAACCTGAGGGTGGTTGTGCCGAGGGTTCATCCATACAGCCAATTTTTAAAACATGTAAAAACTTTTGGTAAATGCACAATACGTTCAATATAGTCATAAAAAATACTGCAGACTCAGTTTTGTGCTTTCATGTCTGTGCACTGTAACATAGGTGCTGGATCTTATCAGATGTATGATAATTGTTGCATGAACCCTGCAACAAAGAGATGTGAAACACATTATTTAATTGTTGAATAAACCTGGATCACATCCCAACACTGAGCCTGAGCCCATTTTTGTGTGTTTGTGCCTGATGAGTCATTCTGTCACTGTTAAATGTTCCTGTTGTTGCAGAAGATTCAGGATGCACAGATGCATCAAGATGCAGGCAGACATCTTAAAGATTTGAAGGAGCTCATTCAGAGCACGGCTGTGAATCAATGAGACCTTTCTCCTCAATTAAAGCTACAGTATGCATCGTGTGTTGCATTATATTTGATGTGACACAGCACCGTGACCTTTCTCTTGCACATTATTCAGTCATATTAAGGTAAAAAAGTGCACGACAAGCCACCTCACTGTCGATGTAAGTAGTGTGTCTTGATGCTGTTATAAAGTGGATCACTCTCCTTTTGTTCAGTTTTGTCTTGGGCATCACAGCAAGTATATGTTGTATAAATGATCACTGCTGCTGTGCAGGTGCATCTCCATCTGTTGTAGCTCCCACAGGCTACCCACTCACCCTCTTCACATCGTGTTTTATCACAAATGGGAACCTGATGAGAAATAAACAGGATGAAGCACATTGCACACTGTCACACCCACTGTTCCCAGCGTGTTACACGTTTCAGTTACTCAAGAATGCAATGTTGCATGACATCCTCTGTATTCAGATTACAACAAAGCAGTTTTGTAAAGGAAAAGATCCACCCTGAAAATAATTAGGCAGAACAATACATTAGATTTTTCACTGAGATGCTTGGATAAATGTTCAATATTTTGCTCCATACTGTTATAGTTCTAAGCAATGCTCCTGAAAAACAAAAACACACGAAAAAAAAACCACACTGACACCATGGTTGAGCGTTCAAATCTTTAGCAGCTTTTCTCTGCTTTTATGGCAGCGTCATGATTTGTCTACATAAGTCAAAATGAAAAGTTCATTTAGTTGGTGTCGGCATGTTTTTAAGGTCTGAATGTCACAAACATATTTCTTTGATATCTTTTTCCTCATCGTCAATAGGCCAATAGACATTTTATGGTAGCCTAATATTGATTCCAATGTCATAAAAGTAAATGTGGCCACTTGATTCCTACCATCATGCATTTTATTCACCATTAAACATCACCTCTGCAAGCAGTTGAGATAAATCAGTTCCTTCTTAAAATGTGAACCCTTGATAGTGTTTTCTAATTTAGTAATATCGTTAAATAATTATGACTTCAGTATAGACCAAAAATAATCATGAATATATTTTTCCATCAAGCAGCTCAATTTTCTGCACAGTCTCTTAGTGCTCCCATAGCTTACACACACACACACACACACACACACACACACACACACACACACACACACACACACACACACACACACACACACACACACACACACACACACACACACACACACACACAGTTTCCAATAAGGATGTGTCTGGTTGGAGTCAGGGAGAGATACTCCATCAGATGTGCGTGGTGTCGTGTCACATGTCTTGGACTATTGTCACAGGATGGGAAGTTTGTGAAGGCAGAATTTCCTTTACCTCAGCAGAGGAAATCACTGGATACGACCCATCGTTTGTTCCATCTTTTCAGGACGGTCACTGAAACATTTTAAGTTGGCTGTTAGACAAACACACATAAGGTCACATAAAATCTCACATTTTGTGTGCCTGCATGGACATGGACTGCTGTCATAGTGTGGCATTTCCTGAAAACCTGTTTTCCACTTGGTTGAGTGATGTCATCCAGTTTGGGAGCAGAGGGGTTTGCTTCGATGCCATAAAGATGATGTCATCAGATTTAGCTAAAATCTGATGTTATGTTCTGGAAAGATTTGTTTCACTGCTTCGGCGGTTCTGAATAATTGGAAAATATGACGAATACGTATGTTTTGATCACGTGTGAGTGCATGTTATTAGTTTTTCTCATCTTCAGAATTTCAAGATTGCCTTTAAAGTAGAATGCTAAATGTTTACATCAAGTTTTACACTAAATCTTTTTTTGAGTCTGGCTGGCTGCTATTTTACATGATTATTTGAATACTCAACTTTTAGATATTTGGATACCGTATATATTTATTTTTTCTGATTCATTTTTGCACTTACAAGATGGAAAAAGGGACTACATCTTTTTTATGTTAAAGAGACAATGTGTAGTTTTTATCACTAACATCTGGAAATATCCATTGAAACGTTGAAAATTAATAAAATGATGTCCAGTTAAAAAAGTCTTGGCAACTTCATAACAGAACTATGAAAATCAAGTCTAAAGTGCATAGTACATAGTCTTAGCCTGGCAAGCCAGACTAAATAAATGTATTACCGTAAATCCTCTAATACAGGCCGGTATTCAATTAAAGGCCGGGTCTCCAACTTTGGCCGGTGTCGGAGTCAGCGGAGGTAAATAATGGCCGGTCTCTTATTGTGGCCGGATGGAATGTGGTAACAAGCAAGTACGAGTGTCCCAGCGGCAGGGTTATAGTCCCCAAATCAACCAGCAGGAGGCAGTAGAAGTTCACGCAGCCTTTTATAGGCTTTTTCTTCAACACTTTGTAATGCTACAGACACATCCTCTATCACGCTCCTACCACACAGAGTCACGGTGTCAGTTAACCATGCTAATTCAACCCGCTCCACAGAACACACATCACCTTCCCTGTGGCTTACATAACACTCACACAACACGCAAATCAGCACATAGGAACTAGCAGAACGATAGGAAACACATATAACACAATACCCAGAATGCACCTGGCTTACAACCCCAGCCAGGTCATTACACTATCAAGTTCAAAGAGAACGTGCTGATTATGCTGCAGAACACTGGAGAGCAGCAGTAGGGGGTGTATGAACTACAGTAATCCCTCATTTATCGCGGTAGATGCGTTCCAGACCTGGCCGCCATAGGTGAAAATCCGCGAAGTAGGGACTCCCAGCATGCCCCTCGCGGGGATTCCCTTCACGTCGCACCTACGTCACAAACCGCGGCTATAAACGGAAGTCGCCTTTCCAGCTCACCACTCAGTCATCGTTTCTTCAGATTCATGATCAGAGTTTCCAACCTACCGATCAATCCAACGAACTATCAGCTCATAGTAAGTTATCTTACTTACTTCTGGAAAGCCCGGCATTTCCGTGTCACTTCGTTGACGCTCGAACGCTCGGGGGTTTCCTAGAGCACCGACGCTATCACTTCCGCGTCTGTGAAACCACGCTCCCTATTGAATTATCGTATGATCACATTCTCTTTTTGGGGGTAAAACTCAAGTGCCAGACCGTCGGTACTGACACGCGATCGTTCATGTCGGTTCATTTCCTTTAATGTTTTCTGTCTTTTATTTGTGCCTGATGTGTATCGCTGCTGTGGAGCGGGGCGCTTCACCTTGTCCTCCGACGCACAGATCACAGCAGGGAGCGCTCAGCTGTTTTCGCGGTCGGTAGATCTGCCTCCTGAGCACGGCCACAGTAACAATCAGGTGTCGCCACCTCAAAAACTAATTTAACACGCGATCGTTCATGTCAGTTCATTTCCTTTAATGTTTTCTGTCTTTTATTTGCGCCTGATGTGTTTCGCTGCATGCTGTGGAGCGGGGCGCTGCGCGCATCACCTTGTCCTCCGACGCACTGATCACTGATACAGCCGCCAAACAGCGAGCGCTCCGCTGTTTTTGCGGTCGGTAGATCTTTTAGAACTGCAGTTCAAAGGTAACTCATGAGGTGAATATATATGAACCCAGGTAGCAGTTTTTCTTTAGGATTGAGAGGAGATGCAGGAAGATAATAAACAGACAGGACAGAAAAATAGTCAAATAAAAACAAGTTAGTTTTTGTACCTGCTGTTGCAACAAACAGACACCATTGAAGGTCATCAGAAGTGAGGAACAGAAAATGAAATAATTATTTTAATGTTTAGAGCAGCAGGAACTCCGAGAGGCTGCAGGCACATCAGTGAGTTTGCGCCGCTGCGCAGGGGGAGGGGGGAGAGGGCTGAAGCAGGAACTACCGTTGTTAAAAGAAATGTGTTTAACTTTGAAAATGTGGGCGCACTTTTAATTGTCAAAAACTCCAGCGAACCATTAGTTCATTTTGCTCAAATAGAAATAGAGGCCTGCCTCTAATACTGGCCCTCCTTCCAATAAAGGCCTGGAGCTTGATGAGCTTGAGTCAAATACAGGCCCGGGCCTGTATTAGAGGATTTACGGTATTTAGTCTGGCCATGCTCCATTGACGGCTCTCGGTTGTGGGGCGGGTTCTACCGTTGTCTTTCAAATGATCTCCACATTCCACTGGACAATGAATGTGACATACTCTTGTTTCACTCTGTTGCATCATCCCACCCACCAGGCACATAGAGTGCCCTGATTGGCCCACAAAGCGGATAAAGCTCTGTGATTTGTTCACTAAGCAGATAGAGCACTATGATTGGCCCACCATTATGGACCAATCACAGCTCTTTATGTGTTTGAAACCCCTCTAGAGAGCTGTGATTGGCTAGCCAGAGTCCTGGTAGGAGCTGCTGAGGTTCCAATGGAGCATGCCTAGACCAAACTTTGCAAAGCAAGAATTTGGTCTAGTTCACTAGGCTAACATAGTCTAGCATCTTTGGGGGATGCCATATTCAAAGCCATGTTTCCTTCTTGCCGGCTTGGGGTCCTGCGCCTGTCGATGGCATCACATTAGATGATTGGCTGGACGTAAGACTTCCTGAAGTTACGTTACCACGTTCGAAAACATTTAGGCAGTGAGAAACATGAATTTAATAATGAAACTACTAAACACTTTCCAAAACCTATTTGAAATAATAGGGTTAGGGTTGTATGACAGGGGTGTCAAACTCAAACTCACACTGGGGCCGAAATGAAACTGGGACGGAGTCGCGGGCCAAACTTAATATTTTTTGAAAAAGTGATGGCAAATTTGCACATTTTCTTTATCAACATATATGCAATTTTGAACCTTTAAATTTGGAAACAAACATATTTCTGCATTACCACTGAATGTGGAATAACCAAATGACACACGAGCAAGTCAGTTTTATATAAAAGGCATCAGTGGTATTCATTACTTGTGGTATATTCAGCATTTTTAAAATCTATTCAGGATTTATGTTTTCTTGTTTATTCATTTTTCTTATTTTTTATTCTCCTTTTTTCTCCTGTCATAAGTGTCATCGCTGCTGTGACGTCTAGCTTTCCCCACTGAGGAACAATAAAGGGATTTTCTATTCTATTCATCTATCTGCAGCCTTTCCACTTCCTGTTTACTGTAGGTTAAATCTTTTCTCACGGGCCAACAACAAAATAAAAATATCATTTTATCTTAAATGAAAATGCAACATCTCACCTGTTAACTTTCATGTTTTGGAGCAGAAAAAGAGCATAAAACCAACATATTTAAAGCTCAGTTTGCTCCACTGGTTTACTGTGATGCTCACCTGTTCCAGCCAGATACCTGCATCATGGGGCTGATCTGAGCTGAGGAGGAGACTCCTGTTGTTTTGTTCATCTTCATCATAATAACGACAACATTAGATGACAACAGGTGCTCACATAGGTTTGTGCTGACGAACATGTCTGAGCAGCTTGACCACGTTGTTGTGTGTCGGGGAGAAAACACAACCACAGAGCCGTGCTGGTTTGAGCGTGTCGCTGTTCGCTGGAGTTATATCAGCTCTGTCTGGACGTTAGTTGGAAAACTTTCTCTTTAAGTCGTGAACACATTACTCAGCGGCTAGAATCTCCATTTCTGGGCTTCAACGTCAGAAAACAGCTGAGTGAACTCGGCGCTGAGTGAGAGGAGTGTAGTTTGTCCGAGACAGCGGAGCTGCAGACCGGCAGCAGGCGCTGAAAAAACACAAAGGAGGGGGCTTCGTCGGCTCCGCGCTGACGCCGCAAAGCATCATGGGAGTTGAAGTCTTTGCAGTAAAATCGGCCAGCGGGCCAGTTTTAATATATTTTTGATATTTATCTTGCGGGCCACATAAAAATGCTCCGAGGGCCGCATCTGGCCCGCGGGCCTTGACTCTGACATATGTGCTCTACACCTAAACAACATAATTCTTAAGTATCCTCTGCTGTTTCCTGCTTTAACGAGCTCAGCCTGACAAGTCCTCGTCTGTCCTGAGACTGACGGTGAACATACAGAAATCATATCTCACACCTGTTATGTTTCATCAGTTTTAAATAAATTCACAGCTGCATTGAAAATCTTCTTGTGAACTAAACAAACACGATGCTTTAGAGAAGGACAGCTCTCATTTGGACATTTCACCGTTCACAGCATGCTTATATGGCCGTCTGATTTAATCCTATTAATGAGGTCTGGGGATTGTTGTGTAACTGTTTTAATACATGATAAACACGTCTGAAGGTGTTTCTCAGCCATCGGATGTCATCTTATTTTTTGCTGAAAATCCAGAGCAGATTAAAAAAAACACTTGGTTGTTAATATTATTTATTTATTTTTTCATTTTATGTAACCGGTTAAAGGGGGTCGTACTGTGTGGCTGGAGAGTCACATTCGGTAGATCACCAAGGTCAATGCAGCAGTCGCAGAAACACTTGTTATATAACTGTGCTGCTGCTCTGACCTCTGCATCTTCAGGGATATTCAGGGAAGATCCGGCCTAATAAAATGTAGTTGATTTCAGCCTGATTGTTCTGTTGAAATCAACATAAATCTCTTTTTGCTTCACTTCCAAGGAGACAGATTTCCTGGGAATCTTGTGGAGTTTGCTTGATCAATATTTGTTCCGTTTAAAAAAAAGTTTTGTTAATTTTTTGGGGCTTAGGGACTCATCATCCTTAAAGAGAGGGTTCACTGAGAAACCACTTTAACTTATTATGTTAGAAAATAATTGTCACTCTGAGTTTTAACATGCAGGCTTAAAGTGAAATAGTCTTCCACCCCTATTTCCTGCATTAGCTTCTGATAGAAAATAGACAAAAAAATGCTTGGTTCAGAAAAGCCCAACAGATCTACTTCACATTGTCACTTTACAATCATGGTCTCGCCCCTCTCCACTTGTTACAGGGAAGGTTGGTTTAGCGTCCAGCTAACAGCAGAGAACATCTCGACTAGTAGAAGCTAACTATTAGCATTAGCAACTCCACAATATGACAGAACTCCTCCAGGCTTGTGTTAATGGTGGAAATAAAACATCAACGTTGCAAAGCAAACAAAGTCAGTGGTAGAGTCGCATTGCTGTTATCCTATCAGAGGTAAGATGTCTAAATATCTCTAAATCCTGCTGTCTGAAGCTACTTTCTTCCCCGGCTGACTTTAACATCCTCAAACAGTTGCACCTGAGCATTTTTCCCCAGAGAATGACTTACAAGGCATTCATTCCTACTAGAGACCACTGCAAATGTATTAAAATATGATTAAAGTTTACTTTTAACCTGATCTAGTTTTGCTAATAGACCTTTGTGAATATTCTCGGTGCTGAAATATTTTTTCATACTATTCAGACTGTGTTATTCTTTATTGTTTCATAGATCTAAATTAATTAAATCAAAGTGTGTCTTTAGGAAGCTGTAAGTTACCTGTTATGTGTCATCAAAGCATGAGTTTAGGAGCCTCAAAGGTCTGAGGTGTTCAACAAAACCCCAAAACAGTCATTTGAAAATGGTCACATATTAGACTGAAAATAAATGTAAAAAAAACTAATTCATAAAGCCCAAAGAAAACCTCCTAAAGGAAGAAAACACGAAAGAATAAAGAAAAGATGGATGACTCCAGGAAGGCGTTCTGTCATTACATCACTCTCTGGTGGCTAAACTCCATTATTACGTGGCTGTAAAGGTGTTTGGTATCTGTAGCTAATTGGTTTCTCACACAAAAACATTTTTCTGTCAATTTTTGTAGCATATTGTCAAATTTCTGTTTCGAGATGTGGTAAATCTGAACATCTTAAAATTCTCATTGTTCAGATGGAAAGACTCGTGTCCTCTACAGGTGTAGTCAGTGGTTTCAATTCCTTTTGTTCAGGCAAACTGGACAGACGTGTTTCCACAATGCTGCACTATGTGACGTTTTTTAATGCACATGTGGAACCATTTAAGAAGCCGCACACACCTTCTCCGGCACCACCGACATGTCCATCATGCCCAGAGTTGTATAACTAAGACTGTAAAACGCACCACATAAAGCACATAAAACATTACATGAGCTTTGACACTCGCACCAGGCTCTAATTGATCAGTTTCTCCCTTTTAACATTTTCGTAGTTATACCTCTTGCATTTTAGACCTTTGTTGCTTTTTTATTAACACGTTAAAGCCCAAAGCATGAAACAAAATAAGAATATTAATTTGTAAATGATCAATTTATTGACAAATCTCGATTAAAATAATTATGTAATTATTGAAAACATTTATTTGGTAAATATACAGTAATGCTGCACTTATGAGAAAATATAAACAACACTTATGCCCTGAAGTAGTTAGATCTTCCAAAAGGAGGCAGAAGAATTAAGCCTGATTTTTACTCCTTCAGCTCCACAACGGAGAGACGCACACGGAGTGTCGGAAAGGTTCATGTGCAAACTTCTGTGCAGGCAGTGGAACTTTACAAAGCAATTCCCCGCCAGGACAACAGAGGGCGTAGCGATTTTCTATGGTATCCTGCCACCATAACACTCATGTCTCCAGTTCACGATAGTGGATAATGTTTTATATATTTCAGAGACTTTATATTATGGCCAAATGTTGTCCTTTACCTCTTCATGTGGTCGCCACCTCTAAACCCACGTTTCCCGTCATTTCCGTTCGCATTTGCTGTGTATTTTGTACTCCTTCTTTCACGAGTGAATAAACATTCATATTTTTGGTCTTTTTCCGCAATGCATTCTTCAATCTGTTCTGTGTGTGCCACTAAATATCTTTTTACTTTTAAACGGGGCAATAGTGGTGCTGGTGAAGATTTGACTGGAACCTGACCAATCACAAGCTTGCGGTCTACGTCACTTTTGACGGATGTTCAAAATTTTGGGCATGTCTCTGTCACCCTCTGTGAGCTCCTCGCAGAGCCCTTGCACTGATGCATAATGGCGTTGCATGTCTCCGCACCAACGTAGACAGAGAGGTATAAATCAGGCCTTATGCAGAATTCAATTCCACACGAGTGTCTGATTTTTACATTTTTTTATAGACACTCGAAAATAGTTTTGGCAGATATAAAACAAATTTATATATCAGCCTGACATATCGGTCAGCCTCTAGAAAATGGTCTGCTACACCTATCTCCTGCATTAGCTTCTGGCAGAAAATAGAGGGTGAAACGCTAGGATTCGAAAAGCCTGACTGCTCTGTGTCAAGCAGTCACTTGGATTCACTCATCTTGGCTTGCAACAGGGAAGGCTGTTGTTGTTTTAGCGTCTAAGAAACAGCTTTGAACGTCTTGGCTAGCAGAAGCTAACTGTTAGCTTTAGCAACTCATCCACATGGCAGAAGCTCCTCCAGGCTTGCGTTATTTGTGGAGGTAAAACATTCATGTTGCAGAGCAAGCAGAGTTAGTGGTATAGTTGCATTGCTGTTATCCAATCCAAGGCAAAATGTCCAAATAAAACTCCAAATCCTGCAGTCTGCTGCCACTCTCTACTGCAGTGGACTTGTCCGTCCTGATCCGGGTGCTTCTGGGTTTATTTTCCCCCTGAGTTTGACTTACAAGGCATTCATACCTACCAGAGACCACAGCAATAAGTTCAACACCTTTAAGTAGTAAAATCGCAATTTTCATTTCGGGCTTCATCTAGGAAAACAGGTTGTTCATTTCTGTTGCAATGACAGCTCTTGCATTCAAAGTTCATACATGGCTGTAAAAGTCTTTTAGAGGAAATTAAAAAAAAGTGTCCATCTCTACATTCCAACCAAATAACCCCCCTCCCCACCAACAGGTTGTTCCATAACTATTTTAGACCTGCTGTAGATTTCACATATTTTGATGCTCTGTTATTAAACGTCCAGTCCAGAAACTCCCACAGACCGGTTATCATCGTAATGGAATTCAGGCCCAGCAACGTCTGCAATAACACATCTCACATGTCATCTGTCAGCTCGTGTGTTCTCCTACAGCGAGCGGTCCTCCCTGGTGTTGACACAGTTGGTGTTTGTGCAGATGACATAGATGAGGGCAAACTGAGTCCCTTTGGCTTCCCGCTGCTTGCACAGATCATCAGTGCAGGATGACGGCCCGCTCTTCGTAGTGGAAGCTGACTATCTCTGTTACTGACACACACTTCTGAGATTGTTAAACACAATAAAATCTATTTGGATCTTTTTCCTCAATCTCAGTGTTATATTATTGATTAATGGTTGGTTAAGGGAGCTAAAAAATTTATTTAAAGCAGCAGTAATTATGAGATGGGCACTTAACTCCTCTGCCAATGTCATCCCAAAAACACTGTAAAATTTATTCTAGAAAGTTAAATTTTTTTCAATATGTTGTACTTTGAATTTTCCCTAAAAAAGTATTAATTTAATTGGTGCCTATAGTTTCATTAAAATGTGAACTCTGGAAAGTTTCCCAACCCAACGAGGAATGATGTGAAATAATGCAAGTTTCCATCCATCTATCCATTTTCATTCGCTCATCCGGGGTCGAGTCGCGAGGGCAGCAGCCTAAGCAGAGAGGCCCAGACTTCCTTCCCTCTCCCCAGCTACTTGGGCCAGCTCCTCCAGGGGAATCCTAAGGCATTCCTTGCCAGCCGAGAAACATATTCCGTCCACCATGTCCTGGGTCTTCCCTTTAGGTCTATCTGTTTGAGGTGCCCTGGAAAACCTCACTAGCTATCCTAACTATCTACTCCAAGCTATCCTAACTATCTACTCCAAGCCCCTTCCAAATGACCAAGCTTCTCACCCTATCTCTAAGAAAGAGCCCAGACTTCGTGCAGAGAAAACTAACTTTGGCCATTCGTATCTGCCATCTCCTTCTTTCGATCGAACAGACTTCTGTTTTAGGGGCCACATCTTCCGCCTTTTACCATTTAAGACGCTTGGCCAAGGATAAAACTTTTTTTTCCAGACGCGATCTTGAAACTGTTGTGCATGCGTTCATAACTTCACACTATTGCAACTCCATCCTGTTTGGAGGGCGCCATGGTGCCTTAGCCCATTTTCAACTTGTCCAAAATGCTGCTGGGAGATTTTTGGAGGGCAAACAAAAGTTTGACCATGCTATGCCCATGTTGGTAGCTCTAAATTAGCTACATGTTTCTTTTAGAATTCAGTTTGAAGTTCTTTTACTGGTTTTTAAAGCTTTAAATGATTTGGCTCCAGCATATTTGGCAGACACACTGCACTCGTATGTTCTCTCTCGGGCACTCTGTTCAGAGGACTTGTCCTTTCTTGTGGTCCCCCGGTCACGGCTGATGATGCGGGGTGACAGAGCCTTTTCAGTTGTAATGAGCTTCCAATACACATTCAGCAGTCCTCTTCTGTACCAGTTTTTAAATCCAAGCTGAAGACTCATTTTTATAAATCTGTGTGAGTGATTGACTGTGTTGCCTTTTTAAGTCTCATTTTGAGTTGTAATTTGGTAGTGTTTTATTCATTTTTAGTGGATTTGATGTGTTATTTTTTATCTGTGTCTGTGAAGCACGTTGGTAGCATGTAAGTGTCTGTAAGGTGCTATATAAATAAAGGTCGAGTCGAGAATCAAGACTACCCAAAGCTCGTGACCATAGGTGAGGGTTGGAATGTAGGTCGATTGATAAATTGAAAGCTTTGCCTTCCGGCTCAGCTCTCTCTTCACCACGTGAGACCAGTACAACGCCCACATCACTGCAGATGCAGCACTAATCTGCCTAATCGATCTCACGCTCCTTTCCTTCACTTGTGAACAAGACCCTGAGATACCTCGGGGTCAAAGGGGTTTGGTGCATTGTGTGTTGGGTGGTAGCCAAAGATAGGGAGCTGGGCAGTCTGATCCTCAACTACAAAAGTTAGCTCTGGTACGTGGAATAACGCAATATTGAAAATCAAACTTGTCCCAGTACTGAGCAGCCTTTAGGGATGGGTACCTTTGACATTTGAATCGATCCGGTACTAATTCCCGGTACCTACGAATCGATACCAGTACTTAATGGTACCAATTTTGATACTTTTGAGTGTTTAATATTTTAATTCTCTTTTATATATAGATACATATTTTTCTCAATTTATAACCATATTTGATAAATATCACGATAAATAAAATTCAACTGTTTGTATTTTAACATCGTTCTTGTAGTTTTATAAGCTGATAATTAAACTGAAGCAAACATCTTTACTGTGAACTAAATTTACTGTGTATCTTCATTCATTTTACCGTCCTTTTTCATTTGATTCTACCTACTAGGAAGTTAGAATTTCCGAGGAGAAAGCGAACGCACCATTAGATGATAACAGTGGAGGCATAGGAAGCTAACATATCAAGCTAACGTCATCTTAAACAGTTTATTTAACTGCTGGAGCAGATTTAAACGATGATGCCTCACACTTAAATCGTTGTCACTGGTTTCATTTTCACCCAATCGCCCGTCACATTTAGTAAAGTGAAGCCAAACTTTAGTGCGCGTTCGTGTTCTTCTAGTCGGAATTTCGGAGTTCCGAGGAGAAAGCGAACGCACCATTAGTGAAACTCAAGCTAACAAATCAAGCTAACGTTATCTTACATTTTATTTACCTACCAGAGCAGATTAAGATGAGGATGTCTCACTTAGATCATTGTCATCATCACCCAGTTACCCATCACATTTAATGAAGTGGACTCAAGCGTTAGCGTGCGTTCTTTCTACCATGCTGCTCTGTTTACAACTCGCTCGCAGCAACCGATGACTTAACACTCTTGCGCATGCGCAGCTGTCTTGGCAAGTTCTCGTTGTGAAGGACGGGTACTGAAACAAGGCACCGTTTCAAATGAAGTGAATCGGTGCTCGGACGGTACTATGGAATTCGGTCGGTACCTTAAAAAGTACCGAATTCGGTACCCATCGCTAGCAGCCTTACAGGTTCATTGTAGTACTAAACTACAAAGGACCTTATGAGTGTCACAGCCTCAGAGAACAATCTTTGTCTCAGCTTGATTGTTCCAGTTTTGATGCTGTTCAACTTTCTGCCTGAAGGAAGTAGGGTGGAAACAACATTTAAACCAAAATGCACTCATTGACTTGTTTTCCTAATCTTTGAAATTTGTTTTTTGTGGATCGTTTTATTGTCTAACTGCAAAAGAAGCTGAGGGTCAGAACCAAATGGTAAAATCTGTTTGTGTCTGTTTTCTTTTCCTTAGCTGGTGAAACGTCAGAAACGACAGCAGGGGTGGACATTAACTTCAAAACCAACCGGCCAGCCGGGCCGGTAACTCTGAATATTTACCGGCCCCGCCAAGAATCTACCGGCCCCGCTGGTCAGCCGCCAAAACGAGTCAAAATAACAACTGAACCGTTTTAAATGTAATAAACCTTTATTTTGTACACATTCACAAACATAATAACGTATTCAAGTTTGAATTTGTTTGTTCCCTCAACAAAACACGATTTTGTCGTCGCATACTTCCGGCATACAACGCAGTACATCACCAACTCCGCTTTGCTGTATTCGAGCCATTGGCTGTGTTCGAGATGAGCCAGTTCTGTGCAGATTAGACCAGCGGTGATTGGCGAGCGGTGCATGCCGGTTTAGTGTCCGACTTGACGCTGACTTGCTCTGACGTCATGCATACGTAGGCAACGATAACCTCGTGAGATCAAGGCGGCCGCAGATTTTGGAGCAAGGCGCTGCAGTTGCTCTCTACCGGCTGCAAAACCTAGGGGATGACGGGAAACGCCTGGCTCTCACCTGATCTAAGATCTGATTGGTTCATATTTTGATCCAAACATCCGGTGGTAGAACATGAAACGTTAGTTGGTCACATGTATTCTGTAAATCATGTTATGTTGATGATGACAACAATATAGGCCATAAGGAGAAATGTGTTTTGTTTTCTTTTGTCACGTTTCCTATGAGCACACTGAAGCTACAGCTGCTAACCTTTACTTATTATTACACTCGTGTCTTCATATACAATATATGATATCCACAAGCACGTGAGGATGTGTTTCAGCTGCTAACAGGCACCAGAATTAAAATTGAAAATTGAACAAGTGTGAATGCTAACGCGATATCTTCATCCATCGTCACCCCCGAGCTACAAATCCAAGAGATTCAACTGGCAGAAACAACTGGTTCACACCATAGTCTCTCTCTCTCCCTCTCTCTCACACACACACACACACACACACACACACACACACACACACACACACACACACACACACACACACACGTAGAGGAAAAGAGCTGAGGAAATTGAGGACACCGGGTAGTTAAAAGAAAAACCACAGCGGAGCCGAGGCGCGCCTCGAATGGGGCGCGTCTGATCTGAACTGAGGAGCAGCGAGCAGCGGCCGGACTTCGTGAGCGATGCGCTTCGGGCGCTTCCGCGGCCGGTGTGTCCCCGGCGAAACGCCGGCTTTCAGCCACTCCCCCTGCTGCTTCCGTCTGTTTTCCAGGCGAGGCGCTGCTCAACTCGAACACAGCCATTCTCTGCACCTCCCGTCTTCTTTAAACCGCCACGAATCATTTCACCTACGCACACGCTTCTCTGCTTCATACCGTTTCGAACTGTCTCGCTTCTCCTCACCAGTTTTAAAGCGTTTTGCCAGAGATTTCATCAAGAAATCCAATCCCTGTGGCGGCGGCATCTCCCTGCGTGCTTGTGTGTTTCTAGCGTGGTTCTACTTCGTCTTTAATAGTGAACTTATAGTTCACGTGACTATAACTAATCGTGCAGTACGTGCACGAATCGTACAAGTGCAGTAGGTGGCTAGAGGCGCGCAGGTTCACGTGCGCGAAACGAAAACGGCAGCTTCCTACAGGGCGGGGCCATGATGTAGGCGAAAGCCGGTGTGTAAATGACAAACAAGGCTTGGGCGCCACCCGGGCGGTAAGTCGTCATGTATTTACCGCCCGACGAGAAAATTTAGCGCCATTGGCGCTCGGGCGCTTTAACGGTCCACCCCTGGACAGTCAGCGGTCCTCAGAGGTAAGAATTTTAACATCAGCCGACACCATTTCTCCTCCTGCTTTTAATACACCTGCTGATTGCTAGAACAGCACCGCTCTATTTCGGGTATTATTTTACACCAAAACAAGCACGGCTGATGGGAAATAAATTATGGGGGTGAGATGGAAAGTTTTGGTCTGTTGTCCCAAGTCTCCTCCCTTTTCTATGGATTTATTTGTCAAGGACACAAGGGCTACTTGGAGAACAGCAGTGGACACTTTTTTGGAAAAACCTTGAACAAATGACAGCTTTGGTCAGTGGCTAACTCACAAACTACTTTTGGCCTGACTTTTTATGTGCACACGGTAGCTTTCTTATTATTTTAAGTCTTTCTTTTCCAAATTATTTTGAGCAAAACAAGCAAGACGAGTCTCTGCTTGTTAGTTTTAGAGATAACGTGTTTGTTGAGGGAAAAGCCTGTAAAGAACCAGTATTTTCTGACAACAGAAAATTTGTATTTTTGTTTTAAAAACTGCTGCAATTTCAATGTGTCATTTCAGTATTTTTTATTAGAGCCACACAAAACAGTTATTTTTTCAGTTCTACTTTCTGTTTGTGTTTCAGTCATTTTTCATTCTTCCGTTTTTTTTTTGCCTCTGTGAAGTTGTTACTGGTGACAGCTAGCTTAGCTATGTTAAAATACACCTAACGTGTTTTTATCGCAGGAGAAACGACTGTGAGCATTTTTTGTCCAAGTGCAATGTTTGAATGTTTCCTACTGTTGAAATCTGTTTTTTTTTTTACCTCTTGGGGGGAATTTGATGTTGATTGTCTTGATTAGTTGATTAGTCCTGCTTTGTGTTGTCTCTTTCATGAAGAAAGACACTTTATTTGTCCTGAGGAGATTCAACTTCTGATCATAATAGAGGCCATTTCCCCGATTAAAATCCCCCTATTTTCAGTTTATTCTGATTGCACTGTACCAAGACTTTGTATCATCTTCTGAATTATAGGCCAGTTTCCAGTATGAGAACTTCAGGGTAATTTTACCAAGCTACAGTGACACACGCAGGAACGGGTGTGTACTCGGAAATGGTGCGGTAGAGTCGCTGGGCGGGAATTGTGGTAACTCGTGCTTATTTATTGTAGATCTGTAGGAAATTACATCGGCAGACGTCGCCTAAAACGAGCGACGTTTGTAAAATTGGAAGAGTTGCTTGTGAAGCAGATTGAAAAGAAAAGTATCAGTGTTGATGCTGCTTTAAATTAGTCTTCTACAGAGCTTTGTAAAAAAAAAAGTGTTTCTTCTAGTCATTGAACACCACTTTTTACAGTCCACAGCTGCTCTCCCCACCTCAAATGGATTGGATTAAAGCGTACTTTGATAGAATAAAACATTTTATAATGGTATTAATGTTAGTGGATGCATTTTATCGCTGATCAATGATGCCATTTACTTCTGAAACAGTGGCAATGTGCTAACGTCTTAGCAAAGTCCTGAGAGTGATGAATTTGTATGGAGACGCAGCTGAGAGGATTGAGCCAACATATTTTCCCTATCACCTTCCTGGAAATGCAGCTTTTAATATATTAACATGCCTGTTAGAGCATACTTGGTGCAGTTTGAGCACATCAAAACATATATTTTTATCATCAGTATTTTGTGATTTCGACCTGTTTGAGTGCCAGCTGAAGCTAATCCTTCTGGCTAATCTCCTAATGCTCCATTTACAAATCACCCCACAATAGAAGGTGGATTATCTGCTGATATAATCCCTTAATGAGTTTCATTGTGCTTTCTGTGTTCTGTTTATCCTCTACTGATAGCAGAAAGTTAGATGTAATACACACTAATGAACACCATCAGCTTGCCACTTGACATTTGTGAGTAAACAAAAGCTCATTCATTCTAATTTTAATCCCTGGTTAACTTTAACCAGCATTTTAACCATCATTACCAGAATCAGATTCAGAAGGGTAGGGCTGTCACGGTATGAAAATTTAACCTCACGGTTATTGTGACCAAAATTATCACGGTTTTCGGTATTATCGCGGTATTTTTTAAACGGTGTTGCATATGTTCAGAAAGCATTGATAGTCCTGTTCTACACAAACTGAAATAGTTCTGAAAAGGTTTAACAGTGTTTATTAAACCTAAAATAACACAAAGCCTTAGCAAAAGTGCAACTTTTCACAAGTAAAGGAACAAATAGCTTCTTTTTCTGGAACATGTTACAGTAGTCAGTGCAGGTTTAAATTATACAAATCCAAACATTCAAAACATAAACAATATGTAAACAAATCAAAGAAACACCACTTGTTTTCTCATATACTTGTTTTCTTCATTATCAAAATGAAAATCTAAAACTCCAGTCCACACTTGACTTGAGCACTGTACAAGTCAACCTTAAAAAATATGTATTTAAAATAAATAGCCACTTTAAACAAATTACTAAAATAACTACTACACTATGTAATCAAATCCAAATGTTCAAGTATAAATGGCATTGAATAAGTAAACAAATCAATGACAAGGAACTAATTGTATATTTCTCTTCATCATCAACAAATACGATGCTTCATCCAGCAACAGGGTGTCCGTGACACGGTTTAAATGCTGGCAGAGGATGCTGCGGCTGCAGTATATAGTGACTCGTTGCATTCTCCCTCAACCAAAAGTCCTCACGTCATGCATTTAAGCTAAAATGCTCATGTTGACTTACCTTGCACTGGCTGTAGAGACGTGGGTGATCGTCACTCAGATGAGCCATTAGATTCGAAGTGTTGCTGCCTTTTGCAGACACTTGTTTCCTGCACGTTCTGCAAACGGGATAGCCGTCTTCTATTAACTGTCCCTCAGCAATTTTCAGAAATCCAAAATATGCCCATACTTCCGATTTAGTCTTCTTTGAGGGCTGATGGATGTCCTGGGCGCTGCCGTCTCCTCCTTCGGCCATTATTTCAGCTTCAAAGTTTTGGTGCCGTTGCAAACTAAAAAGTGCGTGTGCGCGCCGCGGGAACTTGAGCTGAAGCGACGGTGG
This sequence comes from Nothobranchius furzeri, assembly GCF_043380555.1. NCBI lineage: Eukaryota > Metazoa > Chordata > Actinopteri > Cyprinodontiformes > Nothobranchiidae > Nothobranchius > Nothobranchius furzeri. Next base: position 5,036,500 of record NC_091744.1, on the reverse strand, counting down.
CTGGTAAGGGTCACCGCGCTGAAACCGCGGCCACGGTAAACCCACCGAGATAATATAGTTTTTTAAAAACTGGACGGTTATTTTTATTGTCAACTTTTTTACCGGGGTTTACCGCTATACCGGTTACCGTGACAACCCTACAGAAGGGTTTTATTGCCGTATGTGCGAGAATCCCAGCATTAGTAAATTGCTGTGGTACTACTTGGTGCAAGAAAAGATAAATGATGAGCAAAAATTAGAATTAAGAAATAAACACAATGAAATGGTAATAATATAGGGAGGCAATAATTAGAGAAGCAGCTACTCTGTACAAGTCAGTGTAGGTGCTGGTCAGAGTGGATCCGTTTAGGTGCCTATACAACACTGAAACAAAGAAACTGGAGTGGGCATTTCTACGATTGGCATTAATGAGTCCGACCGCAGAGGGGAAGAAACTGTTTACTAGCTCATTGGTATGAGTGTTTTCTCTGAGACTGGGAGATCATGGGTTAAAATCTACAGTCAGGTTATACCAAAGACTTTAAAATGGGGCCGAATGCATTCACTCCAACAGACCAGAATGGATAACAAAGCCAACAACAGAGCGATAAAAGGATTTTAGCAGTTTGGAATTAACTCCGAAGGACCTCAGCCTCCTCAGGAGGTGGAGGTGGCTTTGGCCTTCTTATACAAGCATCTGTGTTGTGGGGCCGGTTCAGTTTACAGTTGGAGTGAACACACAGGTACTTGTAGGTAGAGGAGTGTTTGTCTGGCAGTCAGTCACCATTTCCTTTGTTCCTCTGTTGTTCAAGTAAAAGTGGTTACGCTCACACCAGTCCACGAAGTCCATGATGACTGACCTGTAGTCCAAACCATTCCTCCAAGACACACAGCCGACAATGGCCAAGTCACTCGACAACTTCTGTTGGTGACAGCTGCTGGTGTTGTAGGAGAAGTCAGAGGTGTAAAGGGTGAATAGAAAGGATGAGAGCACTTTACCTTGTGGAGCTCCAGTACTGCACACAACCACCTCAGTAGGGCTGTAGCGAAGCCTCGACGAAGTCGACGGCTCGATTCTAAAAATTTGTCGACGTCAGATCCGGAAGTCGACGCACCGCGCCCACTTGTTGCATCCCCAGGAGTTTGTAAATAGAGGAGGAATCTGCCTGTTTTTCCTCTAGTTCGCCCTCTTCTCCGCCTTCACTAACATCTCCGCCAAATACCGAAGACCCGGAACAACGTCCGTCCACTACTAGATTATTTTCCTGTTTTGCCCCTTCGTCTCCCGGCAACGGACAACAACTTCCGGGGTCAAATGCGCTGCTTCGTGCCTACCGCAGATGTAGAAAATCACCGGGAGCGCTTCTCCCTTCATTAAGGAGCTTCTTTCAGACATGAGGAGAGCTGTTTTGGTGGTAGCAGTCTCTCCTCCGTGCTGGTCTGTTTGCTGCTGGGTGTTTTTGGTTTATTTAAACTTGGTAACTTGAACTTAATGTTGGTAAAGCTACTGTTAGCATCTTCGCTAACAGCTTCTTGCGTTGGGATAAGCTGTTACGTTTTGGTTTAGAGTTCATCTTTTTTGTGGTGTAGATCTCCCTTTTATTACATTTAGAGTGTTGTGGGTTTTCGGTTTAGTGTAAAATATCACCTGAGTTTGGTTTAACCCGTAAGACCACTCGCCTCACGCACATAAGTGACCAAAACAAAGCAGCATGGAGACACTCCATCTTCTACCACCTCTCAGGCAGCAGCCTGCACTCCCAAGTTCTACACGTCACCAGAACATAACCAACCGCAACACAATAAAAGCAGTGTTATACAAAATGGAAGGCCTGTAGTGTTTATTCTCTTACAGTAAGAATTTATCAATTTTTTTGAGGAATTTATTTGAGATTTTCTGGTTTTTGTTAATTGTGCAATAGAAAAATAATCATTAGATTAATTTTCTAAATAGTCATTAGAATAGTCGACTATTCGATAAAATAATCGTCAGAATAATCGTTTAAAAAATAATCGTTTACCCCCAGCCCTACACCTCAGACATACAGTTGTGCAACCTCACGTACTGTTGCCTGTTGATGAGATAGTTGATGGTCCATGCAGTCACCCTGCACCCGGCACCCCTCATCCTCTGCTGCAGTAAAGATGGCTGGATGGTGTTGAAAGCACTTGAAAAGTTGAAAAACATGACTTACACAGTGTTTTTATTTGCGTCCTTCCACTATGGTTCGTGGCCAGATTACATATTTGCATATATAGGATGTCTTGCCAGGCTATTTTCTTCTTCCATATTGTAGTTTTTAAAGAAATTAATAGACATTACTAACTTAAGGACTATTACCGCTGTAACCACTGGAAATGTTTCATCCCTTTTTCCTGAGTATCCTCTGTGGGCGGGCATTAGTCAGATCAAGAAGTGACACACACACACACACACACACACACACACACACACACACACACACACACACACACACACGCGCGCGCGCACACACACACACACACACACACACACACACACACACACACACACACAAACTGATTTGTAGATATGAACTGCTTTAATTACAATCAGAATGGGTGTTTTCCTGATAAATAACAGCTGTCTCCTCAGTGACTCATGCGCGCTGACATGATGCAGATGATGTTGGTTTGTGTGTTCTTGTGTCACAGAATGATTGTAGATGTGCTGCGTTTGGTTAGCATTTTACACCCGCATTTTATGTAAATTATTGCCTTGCAGTTTGTAGTTATGTTTGTAGTTATGTTAAGATGGAGGGTAGAAGGGGGCTGTGGTCTTGTTGATGCGGCTGTGAGTCTTCTGCTATGTGGATCAGAGTGTTTCATGGTTTTTGTGGTCACACACACACACACACACACACACACACACACACACACACACACACACACACACACACACACTGTATATGTGACAAAGTCAGTGCACAATTCTGTCCAGCTCAGTAGACTGATTCATTGACGCCTGCCTGCTCATGACTCTGTAGAAAATGGAGCTGCAGTAAAGGGAGGATGAGCAGTCAGGAGTGTTACAGCGCAGCTCGCTAAAGGCTGACGTGACCTGGCAGGGGTCAGTCCGGATTAGATAATGACCTGTAATGACCTGACAGTCTGACTTAAAGAGAAAATACAACATCCTTTACTTAATTACAATATTCCGCCTCTTACAAGGTCTCTGTGGGCAGATGCATGAACTAGCAACATACATTTTATCATTGTAAATCATTTGAGGCTTCTTTAGAGGGCTGCAGCACCAGTGATGCCTTGAACCAAACACCTCTGTTTTTAAACGTCAACAGTTTCAACAACAAAACAAAAAGTACATTTAAAATTTCTATGCATCCAAACATATTTATTTAAATAATAATTTAAATAAAGTCAAAGCGCAGTAGTATTTTAGTTAAAATAACACTAAACAGTTTTTTTAACTTTAGGCTAGAGCTTTGCCATTAATCTCATTGATCGTTGAGTTAGAAACTTGGCCAGTTTCATATTTGATACCACTCTGCAGCCCTCTGATGGCCTAATACTGCACTTAACGGTTTTGTGGAGCGAGGAGGAACTCTATAGGGGACACTCTTTATCTGCTGTTAGCTGTTATGCTAGCAGTTAGCTTTTTCAGTTCACTGATCATCAATAATAATACTTTAATCACCAAAAGGGATTGTTATATAAGATGTTTTTTGACAATGGAAGATTTGTCTGTAATGGTTGATCTCCCGTTTGATTTGTCTTCTCGATTAGATGACCAGACCTCCTGGTCTTCTTCATGTCTTTATAGGCCCCTCTGGACCACAGAGAGGAAGTTGGTATTTACAGCCTGTATTAAATGTCTTAAAGGCTTTAGCCAACTTTAAAACTGTTAAAATGAAGACAACACAAACTGGTTAGTGTAAAAACTGCAGTGTTGGATGTCAACATGTTTCGTTTGACCATAATAAACACCCCCCGACCTCATGCCAGACATGAGCTCATTAGTGAGACACTGTTATTTACTGCTGTCACATGGTGTTGCAGTCAATATGGGGGATTTACAGACCGAGTCCACAACTCCCCATCTAGGCCAAAAAGGCCCCCACCCCAGGCCCGAGGCATGAGTGGGACTGATTTGTGTGAAAAAGAAACAAGATTGTGATTATTAAAGCAGGAGGCTCAGGGCTATTTGTCAGGCCTAATAATTGTTAAGGTTGATGTTAGGGCTACAAATCTGTTGACTTCTAGGAACAAGAAACCTTCTAAGCTCACAGAGAAGGAAAGTAGAGAGAATAATGCAGTTTATCCAGTAGATGTCAGTGAAAAATGTCAATGATGAATTTTAAGCCGTCTACTAAAAAAAAATCTATTTCTAATGACAGACCCCACCTGTTTAGTCCCTATATCTCCCCCTTTCCTTCATGCAGAGGTTTGATCTTCAACACCAAGACACCACGAGCTCCAGAACCTTTAACAATTTTCTTTCTGCTGTCACCCAACTGCTAGTTTTATGTCTTACGCTTTGATCCTTAGTTAGTCATGTTTTATATTTGCCTGTTATCAAACCTTGATGAAAACTGATGTTTTTGATAGTTCGCTGGTTGGTCGTGAACATTTAGATGCACGTTAACTCAGTGTCGAAAAGAAAAGACTTCAACTTCAGCAATAATCTTAGAGGCATGGAAAGTTCATGAAGGTATTTTCAAAAGAATTGGAGGTCCTCGTGCAGCAAAGCAGATTATCTGCAAGCCAAAAACATAGAAAGTTGATGTCCTCACAGGACGATAAAGACATACAAAGAAACAAAGCAGCTAAGATCAGGGTGGAGACATTTGGACACAATTGGCAGCAGCATGTTTGGTGAAGATGAAAACACAGCAGGTCAGCACTGAGCTTGTTCTGCAGCTAAAAGCTGAAAAACCCTTGATGTGGTTAAATTGTTAATGAATGTTCCCACAAAGTAACATTTGCCAGAGTCAAATATTAGTTTATTTTTTCCCCAGTAAAGTTTCCTGTTAAACTGTAATAAAAACATAATTTATTGCATTTTAAATCTCCCAGATCTTTTACTGTGCTTCCTTTTGCTTCTCTCTGTAGCTTCTGTGCAGTTGGACATGTGGCTTGTAATTCTTCATAGCAAACTAATAATTACCAAGATAAACCAAGCTGCATTAAGGGGCGTTGCTGTCCTTTTCCCCTGCCGTGCTTTGTTTGCAGAGCTGGACGTGGACCCAACAGCCACTGCAGGCTGCTGCAGGTGAATCCCAGCTCTTCCTCTGGGTTTTAGGAGATTTTAGGCTTGCGTCAGCATTTTCTTTGCCTTTCAGTCCCAGTGAGTTTGTTGGGAGAGAATTGCCTTGATTCATCTTGCTAACAGATAGCTGTTGATGGTAAAACTCAATAGAAGCTGCCAGTTTTGTTTGCTTGCTGTGGCTCTGCTGTGGATTAGTCACCAGAACCATGGAAAGAACTAACGGACCCTTCCAAGGAATACATGGAACAAACTGTGAATAAAACCTGATGTTAAAATAGACACGCATTCTAAACTCACAGTGGGCTGGATTAGATCATCTCTGGTTTTATTGTTGACAGGGAAGTTCTCACTTTTAACTCCACCTATTGGATGCTTTATTCATCTTGTTGAAGCATAGCACTGAAATTAACAGAAGCACTATTGTATAAACAAATACACTGCCTGGCCAAAATGAGGTCACACACTAATATTTCGTTGGGTCGCCTTTAGCTTTGATTACAGCACACATTTGTTGTGGCATTGTTTCAATAAACTTCTGCAATGTCACCAGATTTATATCCATCCAGTGTTGCGTTAATTTTTCACCAAGATGATGCTGAATCTAGAACTGGCCAACTGCAGCAACCCCAGATCATAGCACTGCCCCCACAGGCTTGTCCAGTAGGCACTAGGCATGATGGGTGCATCACTTCATCTGCCTCTCTTCTTACCCTGATGCACCATCACTCTGGAACAGGGTCCATCTGGACTCATCAGACCAGTTTTTAATAATGCGTTGGACAGTTCTTAACCCAGTGTAGGATTTGGTAAATTGAGTGCTTTAAGAGCTCAATATATATATTGCAGGGTATCTGCAGGTCCTTAAAAAGTCTTAAAAAGTCTTAAATTAGCTTTTCCAAATTTAAGGCCTTAAAAATCCTTAAAAATGACAAATAATCCTTAAATAGTTTCCAAAGGTCTTAAATTACCAAAAACCCAATAAACAAGATTCTTTTATTTCTATAAAATTTTCGTGAATTTCTAGTTAGTTTGGCATTTTTTGTGTGCGATACTGGCGTAAGCGGAACCGTACACATTCGGTTGCTTGTGAAAGGGGGCTATTTTTAGATGAGCACGCTAGTGGGAGTTTGCGCCATGGGGAAGTGCAACATTAATGGTAACTGGATGGCTAATCCCACATTCACGGCGTGGTTAGCACCGGTTCCAGGGAATAGCTGGAAATTATAGCTCAAATTTAATTTAAAAAAAAGCTTAAATTTGGTCAAAGTGGCCTTAAAAAAGGTCTTAAAAAGTCTTAAATTTGGCTCCCTTAAACCTGCAGATACCCTGTATTACCTCTACTTATGACCAATAAGCTGTGATACTCTATATAAATATAGAATATCAGCCTGCTTGGTCTTTGTGTTTAATCCGAAGATTCTAGGATTATTTGTTTAATTCAGGGATTGTAAACACTTTGTTTTGATTCAAGGAAAGAGTCGGGTTTATAAAAGTAAGAATTTTTTTCCCAAACAATTAAAACATGACAAGTTAACTAATATTTACTGTGATGGACGAATCTAGATGAAGTAGATGTGATGTATGTGCCTATGTGTGAATGCGATGTTATCAGAACTTCTGTATCTAGGAAAGCCGAGTTCTGATTGTATAAGAATTTGGTTTGCATGAAGCTATGAAGCTGATTATTATCAAAAAGCATCAGATGCAATCTGTGTGTCTACTTCACCCGTTCTCAGAGACCCTCTTCGTAGATCCGAAGGTCAGAGAGGTCGCATGACCGCTGGCACCGAGGGCTGTAGAAAACCGTAGCACTGACTCTTCAGTCCAGAGATGTCTCAGGTCACGACAGATGGATGGAACTGCGCGTCTGGGACTCTTAAGGATTCGGAACAAAAACAGCTTTGTTCTGCAGGAACCGTTTGCTGTGTCAGCTTTGCAACAAACCTTGACGGCGTGTCAAGGTTGTTTCTTAGTTAAAGAGAATTCACCACGGACGGCCGTTTCCGTAGCTTCCTCTAGAACTGAATGCTGAGTGATGAGAGCTGGAACTGGAACTGAAACTGCAACTGCAACTGCTGAATCACCAGAGTGATTCTGTTTTAACATTCTCGTGTTATGATTTGTGTGGCCAATCGGCGATTGACATGTTGAGGAATATTACCAAGACAACCTCGGAAGCACGCCTTCTTTCAGATACCGGATGCTCTGATCTGGGGTAAAGAAATATCTTATGCGTCTTGCGTTTGACATAACTTTACTTTGTCCTTGTGTGAGTGTAGATGGTGATGGCCTTGTCCTATCAACCACTGATCCATCTATAAATCATTGTGATCATAACATAACATTCATTTCAAACTTCAGTCATTCAAGCACAGATTAATGAAAGCATTTCATTTATATTATAATTATTATAAGTGGCAATAAACAACGTTTATTTAATGATTATTTAACTTATAAGTTTTAAAAGTTTACATTATATTTAAGAATTCATTCTTTGATTAAGCAACTAATCCGAGCTGCGAGTGTTCACTTATTCAGAGGCATGAAGATTCCTGTAGGATGATAAGGGAAGCTTGATGCCTTGAGGAGGGAACATCATTGTTGACAATACGTTATCATGTGTTCAGAGCTGCAGAGAGGCTCTGAAGCCCATCTGATGGGATGAAGGCAGGCAGATTAAAGGAAACACATGCAGACTCATGTCTCCATTTTGACCAGATATTGAAGGGTCAAACTGTACTTAAAAACTGACCATTACTGGACATTACACCAGTTTTAGTCGTTTCTGCAGTCTCCACCAATGATCTGACCCTTCTCAAACAGACTAACATCTTTTTCACGAGCACCAGACGTGTCTTTCCACATGGCTGTTTGAGAAATGAGAAGCAACTCATTGCACCAGTTGGGTTAAATAACTTGTTGCAGCTGAAAGATAATCATGCATGCAGTGATTATCCAATAGGAGGCTCGTACCCATTTGCTTTAGTACCTTTATATTATTATTGTTATTTTTTATAATATGATCCTTTTGCATCAAACCAATAATAATGATCAGATCTTTATTGTTATTTTCACTCATTAGTAATAAGCAACAAATAAAAGAGCAGTTTCCTCAGTCAGGATAACAAAAATAAAAAAATAAAGACTACATAATAAAGATAGACCATTAGCGTGTTTTTGTATGTATTCAAAAATATTGCATGCTTTGTGCAAGTTAGCATTCAAAATGATTCGGTACACTGATTGTCTTTGGATTAAATGTGATCCTCAGGTGGATTGTGTGGGTTTGAAACAGCCATTTTTATTCTACCTGAGAGTGAATGGGGCCAAGGGTGACCTGGATGACCTACGACCCTTTCTTCATGTTTACACGAGAGGTTTGAGATAGAAAAAAAGTTTTTTTCCCAGTAAGCTAAGTCAAAAATACTTCCTTTGTTAGTTTTTGAAGACGTTTGGTGGATGTTTTTATTTTCATTTGAAGAAACAAAATAATTCTTGGATAAAATTTACAACTTCTTCTAAAAAAAAGTCCTGTTATTTTTAGTTTGACTTGTTAGGACTCCCCATGTCCTGATAGATGTACATTTAGTGGTAGATTTAAACTTTCTAGTTCAAAGTGACCTGTTCCCGCTTCTTTCTTCCTAAAGGAGTACCTATTAAAAAAGATCTCTAAAGCCTAAATAATTTAGACATGCATCTGCTTTAACCCATAGAGACCTCTGAGCACATTGAACTCAAACATGTGCTAACGTCAGAGAGTATCGAGCTGCAGCTATGCTGCAGGAGGCCAGATGGTGAGGTTTATTCTGGGACAGGTATGCTCGGTCTAAAAAAGCGGGAGAGACACACGTGAAAGTGGATAAGTGCCATAACCATAAACCCTTAAAGGAAAACAGTTCTACTGGGAAAAGAAGGTTTTAATTTTCTTTTTCATGCTAATGTAAGCTATCATCTGCCACCGACAAATGACCCTAGACTTTCATTCCTGCTGATCTTGAACACACCACAACTACTTTCAAATAGTTTCCAACATGGGGATTCACTGCCCTCAGACTTGATGAAAGATTGATCCTTTCCTCGCAGACGTCGTTCGACAAACACAAAACCACACTCACCGCACCGACGAGCAGACCGAGCAGGGAATCCCTGCCACTGAGAGGCTAACAGCTGGTAGACAGCAGCTTGGCCAGCGTGTGTTTGCCTCATTCATCGATTGTGAATTGATTTTGAGCTCATATTGCTGACTTGTTCTGTAAGCTGGGCCTGACTACAGGGTTGTAATTTAGTTTGTTATAATCATTGTACTTCTTGTGTTTTTCCAAGTCAACCTTAAGCTACTCTGACTCCTCTAACTGAAGCCTTTCTAAGAAAGTAGCAATTAAAAACTACTTTTAAAAGATGTATTTGTTTCTTTAACCGACAGTAAGCTTTTTACATCAGCAGTTTTACAATTTATGTTTATTTCTGTCCTCCTGCACGGATATTCAAAAATGACAAATGCCCCTAACAATCTGAGAATCACAACTTCTGTTTTTATTTCCTGATACTAAATGTTGGTGTTTATTTGTACCTTTTCTTGCTGATGGTGTGAAAGCTAACCAATGGCACGACAATCTTTAGAATTCTGTCGCACTTATTTTTAATTGACTGTTTACAAACCAGCTAATAATAAAGCTACAATGGCAAATTTGCAAAGCAAGCTAGCTTAAAACATCTAAAAATCTCAACCAATAGCACGGCTCGGTCTGAAACCAACAATTTGACCATCTGGTTGTCTGTTTCACCGAACCACTCATTATGCGCCTGCACATTTTATAACAGAACACCACTGGTGTGAGAGGTTCTCCGCTCAATAATATCAGACAAGGAGAAGCAGCCGGCTGCTACCACTTCAAATTTAGGACTAACTTCCAGAGTCCCAAAAAGAAAAACACCATTTGAAGTTGCAGACAACAAAAGACGTTTGGATCCAGAAAACGGCTAGCGGTGATTAGTGCTCTTAGTTACGTGGGCAATGGAGGTTCCAGTATCTGGTGGACATGACCCGGGAATGATAACTGACGGGAAGGGGGAGAGTTCTGTGTTTGTATTAAAAAGCTAGCTTGTTTTGTAGATTTGCTTGTTTAACGTGGAATTATACAAATTCTAAATTAAAAGACAAATAAATCTAAGTTGTGGTGCAGCCACTCGTGTGCATGTTACAACAGCTTAGCACATTCAGACCTGTTAAACTTGTACAAGATTTTTTAATGAATGAATGAATTAGAGGTTGGACCCTCTAATCAACTGTGATCCATTATTGAATCTTTGCTTGTTAATCCCAGAGCACATTTAGCAGATTTTATGCTGAGGCTCTGCAGGAATCTCTTCTCATTGAACTTGGGAACTCAAAGGCCTCTTTCACAAAATAGTTCAACCATGTGGCCGCTAAGGAATAAAAAGCCCCTCTTCGAGGTTCCTCACACCATTCATAAATTGAGATTCAAGCCGGCAACTTGTGGCATTGACGTGAGCTCTTTTTGATGAAAGCGGTATTGTGGAACCAGAGGAGGTGTTGAGTTAAACTCAATCTTTACTGACGAGGAGCATTTTATATGATATTTGTGTTGGGCATCTCTTGTTCCAAAACCCTTTGCTGAACCTGTCATCACTTTGTTACGCCATTGATCAACCCTAATAGTCCACTTATCCTTTTAACCCTCTGGAGGCAGGCGTTGCAGATTTAACGTTAACATTAAAACCTATCTACCTGGTTACTCCACACACGTATTTCATGAGCATTTTTTAACTCAGAAGTACCCCTGAAGGACTTAGTTGTTTGTCCTTTTATCACAACTTATTTTGAGCCTGAGAGGGCTGAATGTGGACTTTTAACAGCCCTGTCTCTTATTTGTTTGATGGATCAGAAGTGTTACAGCAGCAGGTTGACTTTACCTGTCCCCCATTAAGACCGTTTCACACTGTGTGTTTTTCAGCTGTCGTAAAGAACTGCTTCATGTCACATTGTGTGAGCTCTAGAGGTACAATAAATAGCCAAACAACAGACTAATGTCTCGCTCTTAAAGGACAGGCCCGTTACAACTAGAGGGTTGCAGGATTGAGTCCAACTCAGTCTGTCACAGTTGTTGTGTCCTTGGACCAGACACAACCATGCCTGCTGGTAGTGGTCGGAGGGACCAGTGGCGCCGATGTTTGGAAGACTTGCTTCTGTCAGTGTGCTCCAGGGCAGCTGTGGCTACGTTGTAGCTCATCACCATCAGTGTATGTGCTTGGGTGAATGACTGGGTGTGTTGGGAAGCTCCTTGGGAGGTTGTAGAACCCATGCTTTGCATGTCGGTCTAGGCATGTTCCATGGGAACCTCCACAAGCCAGTATTGTGGCTGACCAATCACAGCACGTTTATTTAGAAAAACGATGTATTGTTTTGTATTTTTATGTAACTCTTCTACGATGAAATGGTGGATTGTCCCGTTGACAGACATTCCGTAGTGGTATAATCACATCGCTCTATTGGTTTGACACAATCACAGCACTCAATCAGCCAGGTGAATAGGATGTTGATTACTTCATCTGAGCAGTAAAGTTGGCAATCACAGTACTCAGTTAGTTTGTTGGGCCAATCACAGCATTCCGTGGGCGGGATGTTACTGAAAAACAAAGATGGCGACGGGCTTCAACTTTGGACTATTTTGACTTGGGCTTTTCTTTGAGTCAAGTGCAGATAGAAGCACTTAATTTCATTTAGAAAAAGGATGTATTTGCATCTTCATTGACGGGGTATGGCGGACTGCCTCGTTCACTGACACCAGTAGCGGTGAGTACGTCACGTTGTTTGTTATCCAATAGCATGTGGGGACAGTCTGAAAAACAACCGTAGCTCCTGCCTCACAACTGGGGAGTACTGCTTTGGAGTATTAAAAGGAGGAATAGGCCTTTTATAAAAATAAAACAAAACACTGGCTGAGCAAAAAAAATTGTGACTTTACATAATTTAAGCATAACTTGTCATTTTGTGGCATTTAGATCTAAAGTTTGATCTAGAAAAGGGGAAAGGAGATGGTTGATGTGTTTTATGAAGCTAAAAGAGAAATTGAGTGTGAGTTTTAGAGTCTGTTATTGAATTTGTCTAATCTTTTTTACTTTCAAGATTCAAGATAATTTACTGTCATTGCACAAGTGTACAACGAAATTGACTTTGCCCTCACTAAAGACGGCTCATGTAGGAGGTAGTAAAGTATGAGTAAAACGAAATAAGGCTAAAATAAATTCAATTCAATTCAATAATACTTTATTAATCCCAGAGGGAAATTAGAGTCATGCACACGCACACACGCACGCACGCACGCACGCACGCACACACACACACACACACACACACACACACACACACACACACACACACAGCCAGTTTAAGGTGTAAAAATATAATGTAAACATGGTATTAGACCAGGCCTAAACGACACACTGAAATATAAAGTGAACATAATATGAATGTGAACAGTGACATATGGAGGTGTTAGGGTTGTCACGGTGTGAAAATTAAACCTCACAGTTATTGTGACCAAATTTTTTTCGGTATTATTGCAGTATTTTTTTAAGCGTGTTACATTTTCAGATAACTAAATAAACGCATATCGGGAAAATATTGTCCTCGGTTTGGGTCCTTCCAGTGAGCTTTGCAGATTTGGGAAAATGTCATCAGGCAGTAATCATTGTTAAATTCATATTTATTCTCGGAGAGAGACCAACTCTTATCTGCCCCTGGGAGCCCCTGGGAGCCCCGTAATGCATAGTGTCATTTCAACATGGCGGTGTCTGCGACGCGGTTTATATGCAGGTAGCGGCGCTGCGGCTGCTTTATATAGCGACTCCTTGCATTCTCCCTCAACCCAAATCCTCGGATCACACATTTTAGCTAAAACGCTAACGTTAGCTTGCCTTGCGTTGACTGTAGAGTTGTGGGTGATGGTCACGCAGGTGTGTCATGAGATTTGAAGCGTTGCTGCCTTTCACAGACACTTTTTCTGCACGTGCTGCAAACAGGACAGCCGTCTTCTATCAACTGTCCCTCGGCATTCTAAATGCCCATTCTTCTGACTTTGTCTTCTATGAGGGATAATAAATGTCCTGAGCGCTGCCGTCTCCTCTTTTGGCCATTATTTCAGCTTTAGCTTCAAGAAAGTTTTGGTTGTAAACAACAAAGTGCGCATGTGCTGCTGGCAACTTCAGCAGATGATACGGTGGCTGGTAAGGGTCACCGAACCTACACCGCAGCCACGGTAATCCACCAAGATCAAATATTTTTTTAAAAACAAGACGGTTATTATTATTGTCAACTTTTTTACTGGGGTATACCGCTACACCGGTTACCGTGACAACCCTAGGAGGTGTCAGGATGAACTAGCTAATTTAAAGGTGCTGTAATGCACTAATTGTTGATGTTTCTATAAACTTTGTTTTTTATAAGCTTTGTTTTAATGTGATTGCCAGAAGAGCACAAGAAACCAAACACTTGCTGTCTTCATTTAAGCATTTGTAATAAAGACCCTGTCACCCCATGCTGTGTTTTGTATGTGCCAACTTAAAGCACCCCTCCCCCTTTATTTGCTCTGAGTCCGCTAACCCCCTCCCGCTGCGTGCTGACCAGCCCTTCGCCATGCCTGCAGCAGATAACGTCGCATTTTCCAGCAGACATACCAGAGAGGCTGCTGCTTTAGCGGGAAAGGAAGAGCTCCGAAAGAGGGAAAGAGGGCGACACCGTGGGAGGGGCGTGGGGGAGAGAGGGGAGGATCCCTTTTACACTGAGTTCAGCCTCAGTGGGAGAGGCGTGTTAGAGAGAGCAGTGCGGGGAGAGGAACTCGTTGCAGTGCAGGTGGATCACAGCTGTCTGAAGAGGAAGACTCAGTGTGGCTGTCCTTTAGGTTGGTCCAGCTGATTCCTACTGATAATAGCTGTTTGTTGCGTGGACGGCGCTGCTCTGTGCCTGCGTTTGTATGAATGGATGCTGTGTTCTCCATCATCAGGGCTGTTAATTCACCAGTTGTGTTGCTTCTGTGTAGTCGAGACATTTTGGGTCACAGCTCGAGTAGACACATCCTGTGATCAGCTCACCCACAGTTTTAGAGTTTGAGAGATATCAGGTGCAGGATAACTCAGTCAGCTCAAAAACTTGATCAGACTTTCAGCTTTGGGCACTTTTGCAGATTTGGTTTGCAGAGTGCAGCTGAGGCCATTTTCCCTCCTTTCAGATTGAGTTCTTTTACTGTGGACAAGAATAGAGCTGGGAGCTTTGAAAGGCTCTCAGTATGCATGTGAGCGGTGTCGCCTTCTCAAGTGTCAGCATGCTTATGGGAAGGTGGTGGTGGGAGTGGTACGCTGGGGGTGGTAAATTCAGGAGCTTGTAGTTTGCAGAGGGGGCTGGGCTTTACGCATCTGGGTTATCTGCCTGATAAGACATGAGTTCTCACCTGCGTTTCGATCACGTAAATGTTATAAAACCAGCGCGTAAAGTTAAACATCTCCTATCTCTAGTCTTAATGGTTGTTAAAAGGGGAAGTGAAGTTTTAGTGAATTTTTCTGTTCATAGGGTGTCTGTTTTCTGCTGACTGAGCAGTGATAAGGAGCCATTTGGAGAAGCTTGTTTCTATTTCTGACCTTTGTTTTCCTGGGTGTCTCTATGAAAGCCCCCCTTTCATGGCTGATGAGAAAGATTGTGGATTCATAGCTCTTGTGTGCAGGTCCTCTGCTTGCCAGTCCTGACTTTCAGCCCAGAGTTGCCTCATTTCTTAGATTACAAGATTCATTTTGGTGTCTTCTGCATTCTGTGCCTCGGAGTTTCTTTTATCTCAATGAAATCAAGGAAAACAGAAACCATTTCAGCCCAAGAATCTCTGATTTCAACAATTAACCACAAATATTTCCCCTCTGCTGAGCACTTTATCTGTATGATTGAGATTTGGGGCCAAGTTCATTCTTGTTTGTGCTGGGGTTTTATTTTTATTTTTTATTTTTTGCAATATTTATATACGCTGTAGATTTCTGCTATAAGACCAACCACAGCAGATCCTGCGGTGCAAATGAAATACATGCAGGTTGTGTTCAGCCAGAAATGGTAAACACATCAGTTTGTTGTGCTTACAGAAGCGAGTATTTAACTTAAATACATTATGTAAACTTTGTATTGTTCCACTCTGTGCCGTTCCTCTTGGCCAAAGCAGCTGAAATACCTTTAAGTTCTTTGATTAAACATGGAGGATTTTGAACCAACCGTGGCTTCATAATCCAATATGGCTGCCTCATGCAGACAGCTGCAGAAACAGTTAGCTTATTTGTATTTTATTAAAGTAAGCATTTAAACATTTAGTGCTGTGTAATGCTGTAATATTGATTTTGAAGCTTAAACAAAAACAAAAAATGCCCCCTATTCAGTTGCAGTAAACCCCGCCCCCTCCATGGAGATGAAAGGGGCATTTTGTGGATTATTTTGATGTTATGCTGTAATTGGTAATTTAACTGTCTTAAGATAATAATAGCACTTTTTTTCCTTTAAACTAGTGCTTTAATTAACATTGACCTCAGTGATTGTTGGGTTAGAAACTTGACCAGTTTCATATTTGACACAACTCTCTAGGCTTCTGCTGACCAAAACTGCACTTGACAATTTTTTGGAGCAGGTAGGTGTCGCTGCTTACTTGCGTTACAGCTGTCAGCTGTAATGCCAACGGTTAGCATTTTCAGGTTGCCGATTACCAATAAAAAGTACAAGAATAAGAAGTTTGGAAGTGAAGCTAAAGCTAAACCCAGAGTGAACATCGGCATGGCCTGTGGTAGCTAAAAGAGGCTGCAAAACCAAGGACTGATGGTGACCTGGCTTTATTGCTACTGGACTTGTAAGCTATATATTGCTTTGTCCAACAGTGTGAATAATTTTACTTTGTGTGTTTTTTAGTATTAGTTGGCTCATGTTAGCGTTAGCTCACGTTAGCTACAACAGGCTGCTGCAGTGTTTTTTATGACAGGTGTTATTCCACTTTCAATTAGTAGGGCAGAGGGGCAGAAAACTGCTCAGTGTTACAATAAGCACTTATATTTTATTATAGTTTATAGGGCTGCATGGTGGCGCAGTGGTTAGCACTGTTGCCTCGCAGCACGAAGGTTGCAGGCTCGAAACTCGGCTGCGGCCTTTCAGCGTGGAGTTGCGTGTTCTCCCCATGCATGCGTGGGTTTCCTCCGGGTACTCCGGTTTCCCCCACAGATCACAACACGCCCTATAGGTTATAAGTTGTAAGTCGCTTTGGATAAAAGCATCTCCTAAATGAATAAACATGAACATTATCTTTTATAATAATGAGTGTGATGTCATTTTTTTTATACATAAATGGACCGCAGGATAAATTCTTAAAGATTAGCTTGTATCCAAAGCCCCGCTTCTCTTTCTTCTTTTACTAAAATCTTTGACATTCCATTTCCTTTCTGCTGAATGAGGATTTCAGACTGAAGCAGCAACTTGCCGTTGTGTTTTAAGAGACTAATTAAAAATGGTTAAGTAAGTACTCTATTTATTAGAATATTTTAAGATCAATAGTACTTTAAAGTTATCAATACTGTAATCAAGTAGCATTTCTAAGCTCCTCGTCCATGTTTTGGCGGTTGGGTTTGTGCTGTAGAGCCATTCTGCGTCGTAATCTTTGTAATAAAGTACTCCACAATGTTGTAAACAGCCTAGCTACGGCGCTTGAAATAAGACCGGCGCCTCAGTGTGGACCGGCGTTTTTGGGATGTGGCGTTGCGCTCCCCGTGGAGCCACACTTAGTAACTACAATGGCTTCTTTTTAAAATGATGGAGTGGGCGCAGCACATCTGTCTTCTGTGTGCCCCAGGCTTTAGATTAATCTTTGGACGTCTAATTTATCTACGCTCAGATATGGTACAATAAAAATGTACACATCTGTTTTCTTGAATCTATTTTCAAAGTTATAGACTAGATATTTCATGAATTGATGATGGATATTTTAATCTCTAAGTAGTATTTTGTCTTCAAAGCAAACAAATAAAAAATACATTTTCAATAGTAATCATTATTCTGTTTTTTGTTTGTCTCTTTGTTCTACAAATTTCTCCTCAGCTGTCATTTTCTGCTTTTGATCTAGGAAGTATTCATAACATGAAACCATTAATGATATTACTGCACTTCCTCAATCTGAACTTTCTCTTACAAACATATAATCACCTAAATTTAACACGTTTGTGCACAAAGTAGTGAAGAAACCGAGCCTCGTGAGTTTGTAGTAAAGAAAAATAAATTAAATTTCTTAGTTTGAGGGTTACAACAGTGCAGATTTAGAACTATGTGGAAGAAGTCGAAGCCGTTTTGCATATTTGAGATGAGAAACGAGCTTCGATGTTATGAGTGTCTGTTGTTTTCCTCTCGTTTTGTCATTTCCTCCACAGCTGGTCCTGGGTTGAAGGGGAAAGAAAAATATTACTTTGAGATCTTAAATCTAAACACTGGTCCTGCCAGCGGGTCGTGTCCTCCCCTCTGCTAACACTTCGGTAATAAAACATATCGTCAGATTTCATAATCGCAGCGATTAGGACACACAGACCGGATTTAACATTTCAAATAAAAGTAACAATCAAAGCTAACTGGACAAACTGTTTGCATCATTATGGAGATCGGTAACCTAAAGATCTGATAGATTCTTCACTTCAAGATTGAGTTTGAGATTGTCTTTTTTAAATCGGTCTAATTGTTCATTCTGACAGGAGCAATCTCCCAGATGAATGTCCTCACATTGAGGCCCCCATCAGCTCCCCCTCTCATCTCAGGTCAGGTCTCTGTGGTGTGATCTGACCTTCTAGGGGTCATGAACTTATTAAAATACACTCGGGGCTGTAATATTAACACAGCCTCTGATAGACAGCAGTAGAAAGGAGGTCTCATGCAATCACTGATGGATGTAGGTCCACAATTCCTCCTATACTTGAAAAAAAATATCCTAGGTTAGATTTAGCGTTAAGGTCACCTGTTACAGACAAACATGATAATAATTTTAAAGTTGCGTAGAAGCCTCCACTTTGTTCCAGGCTTATCCTGCAAAATTTTGGTTAAAAAACTCTTAACTTTGGTCAGTCAGTAAAAAAAATTTACAAAAAAAAAAAAAACAAAAACGTTATTTTAGATGTATTTAGATTTTCTACCATCAGCCCCATACATTAAGCTATTGCTCCAACACCTTAAAGGTGTTTGCACAATGCATAGTCCAAAGGGACGTGATGGAACAGTTAAAAAGTACCTGATAAAGTTTGAGACCAGTTAAAGCATCTTCAAACAGCCAGAAAACAAGATTAAATGGTGAAGTTTGTCCTTTTTACTTTATTTAAAATGGTTGTGTGCAGTAATGTGTTATTCTTTTAAACAACAGCTTTTTTAATATTCTCATGCAAAGCAACGTTGAAACAAAGAATTTTGAGCTGATCGTTTGCATGAAGGATTGTAACTGTAAAGCTCACGAGTTGGCACCAGACGTCATGCATCAGCAACGGTTGTTTTATGGATTATGCTCAGCTCAACATGTTGGTAAAATGTACTAAAACATCTTTCTTTGTGTTTTGTGAAATATTTTTTTGTAAGACAATAGTAAAATTGCCTGTATTTAGATATAGCGACTTCTAGAGTCCTAGAACCCCCCAAAGCGCTCTACAACACAATCAGTCATTCACCCAGGCACACACACATTCACACCCTGGTGATGAGCTATATTGTGGCCACAGCTGCCCTGGGGCCCACTGACCGGAGCACTGGTGCCATGGTCCCTCTGACCACCACCAGCGGGCAAGGCAGGTTAAGTGTCTCGCCCAAGGACCCAACGGCAACATTCTCTGCCTAGAGCTGAGATCAACCCTACAACCCATTGATTACTGGCCAACCTGCTCTACCTCCTGAGCTTCTGCTGTTCCAGTTTTAAAAATAAGTCATTGATTTCAAAGCATCAAAACAAAACCCTGAAGACGTGAAAAACGTCACCTTCAGTTTTGTTACCCAGTCGTTTTAGGTCTGGTGTAATGTGGAGATGCTCAAACATGAACACCAGGGAGATGTTACTTGTTTGGTCTTAACTAGAGGAAGATTTTCTATCGCTAAACAGTCCGGGAGCTGCAGTACTTGTTGGAAAATGGACAGTGAGACACCCCACTAGTTCTGCTGTGACTTATTCAGTATCCTTTGTCACAGTTTCATCCCATCAAAATTGTTTCCATAGGAAAACTTTCCTCTAGTTCAGGTTTGTATAAAAGTGGGAGACACTAGACAGATGTTTTTTTTCCCCTACGTTTAACTTTTGTCCTGCATATCAGTTGATAGATTTGTCTATGTGGCGTCTGACTGGCCCGACCTTTTACAGTCTCTCACAACTTCAAAGGATGCGTCTTGGCTCAGGTTCACAAACTCGTCATCAGTGCCGCTAAGCGGCCTCGTTCTGAGTCCGCTGCTTCCCTCATGCTGTCTGTAGCTTTATGGGTAATGTAGCCAAAGATATGGAAGTCATTAAAATTCCTCTAAAACATGTGGACTCTTGTTTATTTTTCCGCCCACGCGGGAGGGTGGAGAGCTGCCAAGAGGCTGCACTGTCCTTTCCTCAACAAGAACTTGTGAGTAAGGAGGAGGGCCTGGTGGCTGGACGATGGATGTAAACAATGGATCAGAGGAGAGGAGAGGAATGAGTGATTGATAGTAGTTTTGAGGGATGGAGGGTGGTGGAGGTAGGTTTTTGTTAGAGGGATGATGGGTGATGGGCTGAAGGGGAATGGGAGACACCCTCTATTGGGACGGCAAACAAAGAATTGGACAAATGAACGTTGAGGTTTCAGTGAGCCGCACAGGATGAGGATTAGAGACAGACGGATTCACACAGACTGGAGGCTAAAAAAAGGGAAGAGAGGAGACAAAGGAGGGTTCCAGTTAAAGCAGAGCAGGACAGAAGAAGACGGAGAACGTCATCATTCTGAGAAGCTACCAAGATTAGTGTGCAATTTCCAGAACTTTATAAAATATTTTACAGATGTAGTTAAAAATCAGCTGATGACATAATCAGATTTATTTCCAGTGCAAATCCTGGTCTGGTCAGTTACTGGTCCTCTGTTAAAGCGATGGGAAACTGTGAGCTGTTAATAAGTGAGTTCAGATAGTGTCTGGTTTTCTCTGACAAATGAGTTTCCCCATGTGCTCTGAGTATTTCGACTTCGCCCACCTACTGGCCATACATCTGCAAAGCGTTTCTCATAAATGTGAAGAGATCCCTTCACGCTCGGTTTCAAACACAAGCTATGAGACGGGCCTGCTGTGATTTTGTGATTGGTTAAACAGAGAGGAGGACTTGAAAGCCTTAAGGGTGCAGAATGTCACCCCCTAAAGACCCACAACTGTAAAACGCTGTGGTATAAAAACAAAAACGACAGGCCTGCATGTTCCATCAGGCACCTTGTAAATCGATTGAAGTCACCATCTCGACTATATGACTCTTCTTTTTTCTCGTCTAAAGATGATACTCTTACTGGCTAACTGCAGCGATGAGCCGCCCATTCATCTCTCCGCGCGTTTGTCTCAAAACAGCAGGTAATCTTTGAGGAGTTTGTAAGAAAATCACAGGGGGGAAGAGGGATCAGTGTGCTGCTGTCAGTTGAGAAGGATGAATGTAAAGTGTGGGAGAAATGAAGAACTTGTGGAATTTCACGGTGCATAGCTGTGGTATCAATGTGCACGGTCGAAAAATGCATCAGCATATATATCAAGCAGCTGTCAGTACTCCCCTCATCGTGAGCCGGGAGACACACGCACAGGAAAGAAGTCGTCTGGTTTCCTCTTGATTACTTCCAAGTCAAACTTTGTCTCCTGTTAGGGTCCTGATGGGATCCATGCTTTCAGCTCCCTAACAAATCGGTGGATAATTAGGACGAAACATGATTCTCACCTTAAAATACACTGTGAGAAGGAAGTGACCTTTAACATAAATCCAACAGTGCAATTACACGTCAGTGATGCCATTTTAGGCTTTTATGTGGTCTGTCTGCAGTGCTGCCATGACATAGGGTCGTGGCCCGGCCGCCTTCTTCTATACCAATAGGATGAAGACTGTAAGTCGAAGACAGTGATTGCCATGCTTGTGCTGCTTCATCAGGAGCCTCAGAAAACATCTGCACATTTCTACGGTGATTTTTACTCTGCATGCTCCTATTGCCTTAAGAATCCTGATGGTTTACGTTCCCATTTAGACTAGGATCTAACAGTCCTCTTGGGTGTTCCAATAACAAGTAGACAGCTCTAAATTCAGCACAAACTGAGGAAGCATTCACATCTGATGGCTCACATTCGTCGTTTCATTCTGAGGTCATAGTACTCAGCCAGGAAAAGTTGGAATTCTCCCTCTGTTTTGGAGGTGAGATTCTACCACACATGGAAGACTTTAGGTATTGTGATGTATTTTTGCGGGGATGCAGTATGGTCAAAGTTTCAGCAATGTTACGGTCATTCTTCAGTCTGTTGTATTAATGATGGAGATGAGCCAGAGGGCAAAGCTTTGATTTATGTTCTTACTGATCACAAGATTTATAACGTGGTCTAAACAAGGGTGTGAGGCTGCCGAACACAGGTGCCACCGGTGTCTCCAACCACCACCAGCTGGCAAGGCGGGTTACGTTCAATTCAATTCGGTTTATTTATATGGCGCCAAATCACGACAAGAGTCATCTAAAGGCACTTTGCATAGTAAACATTCCAATACAGGTCAGTTCATTAAGCCAATCAGTAAAAAGTTTCCTATATAAGGAACCCAGCAAATTGCATCAAATGCAGGAGCGCCGTCAACATGAGGCGAGGGTCCGAGTGAGCTTGAAGGTGTGGAGGTGAGTTAGGGAATTTTAGTTGAAGACTAGGAGGCTGGTCAAGCCTGAGGTGAGGGTCGAGCTTGAGAAGAGAACCCAGATGAGCGAAGGTGAGTGCGGGGTGAGTAGCTGAGAGTGGGTCGGTCAGGTTGAGCGGGGAGACGTCGTTGAGTGATAATCCGTGGTTATGGCTGACAAGGTGGTGATAGCGAGGATACCTGAAGACAGGGAACAGGAATTACACATATGCTGAAGCGCAAGACAAATGCAATATTTCTAAACTTGAGAGTTGGCTTTGTGATCTCAGGTTGGAGTGTACCAAGGTGAGCAATCATTCGGCGAGGTGATGTCGTCTCCCTGCTCCCTTTATACACCAACTGGTAGATGACAGATTGGCTGCAGCTGCCCTCTCCCCAGTGCCACTCACCTGCAATTAAGCACTCAGAGGTCATAAATGAACCACTCACCTCAGACCATGACAGATTTTACGGCCATTTACTGTTGCCATCACAGTTATCCACTGTAATTTTTACTGACATTTAACGGAGATTCCTCATCCATGATTTTTTTTTTGTGGAGAAGGTCTATCACAGCGCTTAATTGGTTTGGTGGGCCAACCACAACCCTCTATCAGTTTGGTGGGCCAATCACAGCGCTCTATCAGTTTGGTGGGTGGGATGTTACTGCCACTGAGCAAAACTAAGATGAGGACGGCTTATTTGAAATGGATTTGGCGTCAGCTTTGGACTATTTAGACTTGGGCTTTTAGTCAACAGCGGATAGAGGTAATTAAGTTTATTTAGAAAAAGGATGAATTTGCGTCTTGTCTAACGGTCTATGGGGCACTGTCCCGTTGAATGACATCTGTAGTGGTAAATATGTCACGTTCTTTGTTGTCCAATAGCATGAGCAGACAGTTTTAAAGACAATCGTAGTTCCCGCCCCATGACTGAGATCCATCAATGGGTCATGGCCATCCTATGTATTCACATATATTCACATATATAGGATGGATTTCCAGGCTATCAGCATGCGGATCCCTGGCAGATCTTGGTCTTTTGTTGGTTTTCTGAATTATTTATCTGGAAAATTGTTCCCTTTAGACCGCATCTGAGCAGGATGTCACATGACTCATCCGTGCTTTATAGTTTTCCTTCCGGATTGCATCATAAGAGGTTTGTCAGGACTTCCTGATGACAACCGATTGGTGTGGTTTTAAACTGGTGTGTGCGTTGGACTCTGACTGTGAAGGACATCTAGGAAACAGCTGGACCTACTCACTCAAACAGAATTACTCATCCTCACAGATGAACAACAGTTGATGCAATTCCTATATTTGTGTGTTTTCCTTCCCTAGGTTGACCCGTTTCCAGTGCATTTTTAAATCCATATATAACATATTCCTCAGAACTACCCTGACCTGGATTTGGTGATAGCCTTGTGTTGTCTGATTTTGGTTTTCCTTGACCTAAAAAGACTTTTGTTCAAATGGAAAAGCCATATTAAACTGCTTGATGTCTCATATGATATTAGGTATGGTTTTGTTGACAAGAGATTTTTTTAAGGTATTTCATAGAATACGTTAAATCTCTTTGAGCAGACAGATCTGATTCCTTTATTAGAAATTGTGAAAATGAGGTTAAAGACCAGCAGGAAGAGTTATAGAAACAGTGGACAGTCTGTGAGGGCCTGATGTTTTTTCCTCCCTTGGTGGTCTAATTAGTAGTCTGGAAAAAAACTGTGAATCCTCTCTTGATTCTAGAACAGATAGCAGCAGATGATTGGCCTTATTCCTGAGCCACCGTGCTGCTGAAGCATTTATTAGATACATTTGAGTGCAGCTCAAATCTCTTTGATGTTGGAGAATCTCTAATAAAATGACTCGACTGGGGGGTAACTAGATGCTCAGAGAGATCAGGACATGGAAGATTACACTTCAATGCATTGTGCAGAAGAAGCGAACACACACTCACACAACCATGAATCCGGCAGAAAGTTGTGACTTCTGGCGACATGCCACTGCCCCTCTTCGGGACCCCGCTTCCCGACAGGAAGTCTGTCTTTTATACACACAAACAAATGTATCAGTGACTGTAAGCAGGAGGAAGAGAAAGACACTGAAGCACAGCAGGAAAATCATGTGGGGAACCAGAAAATCACTGTGATAAGGAGATGGAAAGAAACTAGACTAATTTTAATAATGACTAGAAATCATTACACAAACCGCAAATGAGGAAATTACAGCAGGAAGCGTGGGAATCAATTCCCCAAGATGCTGGTTCATTTTCCAGAGCTATAGAGCAGGTGCTATAATAGGTTTGAGTGAAGCAATAGATGTAAAATGTCAGAGTTGCTTTTATTTTGTTTATATATGAAGAAATGACATTTTGGTATAGAAATATGTGGGGAATCTGCTCATCTCTTTTCTTTTATATGCACAAATACAAACTAGTGATGAAATGCAGTGGTCTTACTCTGGGTTTTCCCAGGCTTGTATTTTAGTTGTCAACCTAAAACTGTCCCGGTGGCCCATGCACCAAAGTGCCTGACCTTCTGGAGGTCATCAGCATCACTTTCTGTCTTTTTTTTTTTCCTTTCCTGTTGTCAGCGCGTGGTGGTGAATGAAGGGGATGCAAGGATCCATATGCGGGTGAGGGAAGCAGGTAAGCAGGCACACAGGAATGATTAAAGGTTTTAATAGAGAACACGCTAACATAGAAACAATGATCCAACAAGAGACACAGAACTGAAGGGGTTTAAATACGAGGGCTGGGAGCTTGGGTGATTGGGAAATGAGAGGCATGTGGGAGCAATTAACATGGACACAGGACTGAACAGAATGGGGAGACAGGACAGGGTGTGACAGTACACCCCCCCCCCCCCCCAAGGGCGGATTCCAGATGCCCACAGGAACATAGAGCAGGGCGGGAGGAGGGGGACCCGGAGGGAGGGACCGAGGGACCGATGGAGAGGAGGCAGGGACCAGTAAAGTCCGGGGGCCTGAGCCTGGGGCAGAGGAGGCGACGACGGGCTCTTGGGGGCCTGCGTCTGTGGCAGAGGAGGAGGCGACGACGGGCTCTTGGAGGCCTGCGTCTGTGGCAGGGGAGGAGGCGACAGCGGGCTCTTGGGGGCCCGCACCTGGTGAGGGCAGGACTGGCAGTGACCAGAGGCAGAGACGCCGGAGAACACGTCTTTGACTTCTGGACTGGAGGCGGCGTGACGACCTCAGGGCTGGAGGCGGCGGCGTCGGCCCCTGGGCTGGAGGCGTCGTCGTTGGCCTCTGGGCTGGAGGCGCGTCGTCGGCCTCGGGGCTGGAGGCGGTGTTGTCGGCCTCTGGGCTGGAGGCGTCGTTGTCGACCTCTGGGCTGGAGGCGGCGGCGTCGACCTCTGGACTGGTGACGGCGGCGTCGACCACGGGACTGGAGACGGCGTTGACCACGGAACTGGAGACGGCGTCGACCACTGGACTGGAGACGGCGTCGACCAATGCACTGGAGACGGCGTCGACCACGGGACTGGAGACGGCGTCGACCACTGGACTGGAGACGGTGTCGACCACGGGACTGGAGACGGCGTCAACCACGGGACTGGAGACGTCGTCGAGCAATGGACTGGAGACGGCGTCGACCTCTGGACTGGAGGGGACGTCGACCTCTGGACTGGAGGGAACGTCGACCTCTGGACTGGAGGGAACGTCAACCTCTGGACTGGAGGGAATGTCGACCTCTGGACCGGAGGGGACGTCGACCTCTGGACTGGAGGGGACGTCGACCTCTGGACTGGAGGGGACGTCGACCTCTGGACTGTAGGGAGAGTCGACCTCTGGACACGAGGGAGCATCGACCTCTGGACACGAGGGAGCGTCGACCTCTGGACACGAGGGAGCGTCGACCTCTGGACACAAAGGAGCGTCGACCTCGACACAAAGAAGCGTCGACCTCTGGACACGAAGGAGAGTCAACCTCTGGACACGAAGGAGCGTTGACCTCTGGACACAAGGGAGTGTCGATCTCTGGACACGAAGGAGTGTCGACCTCTGGACACGAAGGAGCGTCGACCTCTGGATACGAATGAGTGTCGCCCTCTGGACTGGAAAGAGCGTCGACCTCTGGACTGGAGAGAGCATTGACCTCTGGACTGGAGAGAGCTTCGACCTCTGGACTGGAAAGAGCGTCAACCTCTGGACTGGAGAGAGTGTCCACCTCAGGACTGGAAAGGGCGTCGACCACAGGACTGGAAGGGGCGTCGACTTCAGGATTGGGGACGTCGACCTCCATCGACTTCTGGACCGGGGACGTCGACTTCTGGTCCGTAGGCGTCGACTTCTGGTCCGGGAGTGTCGGCTTCTGGACTGTCGGCTTCTGGACCGTCGACTTCTGGACCATTGACTTCTGGTCCGGGGGCCTCGACTTCTGGTCCGGGGGAGTCGACTTCTGGTCCGGGGGCGTCGGCTTCTGGTCTGGGGGCATCGGCTTCTGTCCGGGGGTGTCGGGTTCTGGTCCGGGGGCGTTGACTTCTGGTCCGGGAGCGTCGGCTTCTGGACCGTCGACTTCTGGTCTGGGGGCCTCGACTTCTGGTCCGGGGGCGTCAACTTCTGGTTCGGGGGCGTCGGCTTCTGGTCCGGGGGCGTTGGCTTCTGGACCGCCGACATCTGGACCAGAACCGTCGACTTCTGGAGTGGAGGCGGAGCCGCTGCAGGAGGAGCTGCCAACTTCTGGGCTGGCCGGCTCGGGGGAAGAGCCTCTGGGGTCACTGCCGGGGCTGGAGCAGACCGAACTGGAGGCGCCGGAAACTGGGAGAGCAGGGAGGACAGACCGTCCAGCTGGAGCTCCTGGAGACTGAGGCTCTGATGGGGTTGGGCCAGCTCAGCTCGGAGACCGGCGAGCTCTGCTGGGTGGACCGCGGGCTCGCTCCTCTGACCCTTAGACAAGGGAGCTGCTGACTGGACTGAAACCTTCTCCTGGTGATTCGGGGAGGATAGTGTGTCCAGCTGGAGCTCCTGGAGGCTGACGAGCTGACGGATCCGGCCAAGCTCCGCCTGGAGACCGGCGAGCTCTGTCAGCTGGGCTGTAGGTGTGGTTCCTCCGCCTGCAGATGACGGAGGCGCTGATTGGACTGGACACGGGACTGCTGGTCTAACTGGGGGCGGGTCCAAGCTGGTGCGCCGAGCCGGGGCAGCGGCGAGCTCACGACTATATCCTGGGACACAGGGTTGCGGTGGAGCCCGGCATCCTTCCCCACGCCGTGGGCCAACCCCGGGGGAGCACACAGCCAGTCTGGTGCCCACGTAGCAGGAGCGATCTGGAGCGTCTCCCGGTTCAACCTCTCATCTGGCTCCGGGAGGGTGGAGAGGATCGCAGAGAATGAAGTTCGGTGGCGGCGTCTGCGGCGAGGCGACGCCGGAGGAGGAGAAGCCGGCTGGTGGTCCGAGGAGAGAAATTGGAGCAGGCACTCCCAGGGGAGAATCTCCCCGCTGGATCCTTTAGTGGGTTGGATCATTCTGTCAGCGTGTGGCGGTGAATGAAGCGGATGCAAGGATCCATATGTGAGTTAGGGATGCAGGTAAGCAGGCACACAGGAACGATTAAAGGTTTTAATAGAGAACACGCTAACATAGAAACAATGATCCAACAAGAGACAAAGAACTGAAGGGGTTTAAATACAAGAGGGCTGGGAGCTTGGGTGATTGGGAAACGAGAGGCAGGTGGGAGCAATTAACATGGACACAGGACTGAACAGAATGGGGAGACAGGACAGGGTGTGACACCTGTAATGAGATTTTCGTGCAGATTGGTGCCGGAAGCTTGAGTACGACAGGCCGGGAAACATGGATCAACTCACTGAAACGCACAAACGCACACTCTCCAGAGGCTCTTTTTCCCGTCGGACAGATTATTATCGAGCGGTCTGATGAGATAAGCGGGACACAGCCCTGTAAAAGAGACTCTGTATGTCTACTTCATTGTAGAGTTGTGTTTTATTTAATAACTACAACAAAAATGTTTTCCCGTCTTGTTAGACACGGGCATGTATGTACTGATCAACTGTTGGAGTCAACCCAGTTAAAGATGGCTGCCACAGACAACTAACC
This sequence comes from Nothobranchius furzeri, assembly GCF_043380555.1. Taxonomy (NCBI): domain Eukaryota; kingdom Metazoa; phylum Chordata; class Actinopteri; order Cyprinodontiformes; family Nothobranchiidae; genus Nothobranchius; species Nothobranchius furzeri. The sequence continues at coordinate 5,008,307 of NC_091744.1, read as the reverse complement.
TTGGCAAATGTAAAGGATGGCTGTAACTAGGGCTGCACAATATTGGACAGAATTCACATTACAATCATTTCCAACCCAGTAATATTTATTGTGAAATAAAAAAAAATACCAGCATTTTCAACAGTAAATCGGTTGATGTTTTACAAATTAAATACTTCTGGGTCAAATCAGCCCTTTTTTGCAACATGATACAATCTTAACTGTGAAAACAGTAAATTATTTTGTCATTCTTCTCAACATGTCAAACTCATCATTTTAAGACTCATGTCATTGACAGAAAAAGGGATAGAAAGCCATCTCCAGGTCAGGGATGAGGTCCTGCCCCAAGTGGAGGAGGTTAAGTATCTCAGGGTCTTATTCATGAAGAGGAAAAGATGGAACGCAAGATCAATAGGCGGATTGTTGCTGTGTCTGCAGTGATGCGGGCGTTGTACCTGTCTGTCGTAGCAAAGAAAGAGCTGACCCAAAAGGCGAAGCTCTGAATTTACTGGTCGATCTACTTTCTTACCCTCACCTACGTTCACGAATACAAGCAGCTGAAATTAATTTTCTCTGCAGGGCGTCTGGACTCTCCCTTAGCCATAGGGTGAGAAGCTCTGTCATCTAGGAGGGTCTCAGAGTAGATCCACTGCTCCTTCACGTCGGCAGGTGCCAGTTGAGGTGGCTCGGGCACCTAGTTAGCATGCCTCCTGGACGCCTCCCTGGTGAGGTTTTCCAGGCAAGTTTAACTGGGAGGGAATCCAAAGGAAGACCCAGGACACGCTGGAGAGACTATATCATTCAGCTGGCCAGAGAACGCCTTGGGATTCCCCCTGGAAGAGCTGGCCCAAGTGGCTGGGGCGAGGGAAGTCTGGGCCGATCTGCTTAGACTGCTGCCCCTGCGACCCGACCCCATATAAGCGAACGGTAATGAATGGATGGATGATGATTGACAGAACTAAGCCATCTCAAACAAAAATGGTCTTTTTAAATCTGCAAGGGTGTAATTAATGTCCTCCAATAAAATAGTTAGTCCACAACAAGTCTTGCATTCACAACCCAACATAAGATACTGCTGGAAACTGATAAAAGTGTCTTCAAACGTGTCTTTGTTACAACGTTTTCATCATAACTTCCCTTAGCATTCTCATATTGGCGTCAAACTTTTTGTTGACTTCTTACCTGATCCAACGGAGGAAGGGTTATTGGTTCAAAGTGCCACCACCATTTCCCACAGGTGTTGCTGAAACCAGTTGCTGTTCAGTGTGTTGTTGATTGATGTATCAAGTAGCCAGATGACATTTGGAAAACACTGATCACGGTCTGCTTCTGCAAACTGAGTAATAACGATTGTGATTGGTGAATCACTGCGTGTCGGGTACCATTAACTTTAGATGACACCACACTGAGTTAATCTGCCTCCGACATTGCAGCAGGACCTGCGATGTGTTTATCGTGCGTAGTTACATTGCAATTTTGAGGCTTTTACAGATATTGGGTCCACCTTTTATGCCGTAGTAGTTAAAAATAATCCCCAACATATGCTTAGGGCTACACAATGAATGAGCTCTTTGGCTGGACTGTTCAATTCAACCTAGTTTTTCAGTTGTATTTTTATGAAACTCAGAAAATATTTACTGGATGCACATCTTCAACTGATTAACTTTTGGAGAAAGTCAAGGTCAACATGACTGCCACATCTGAGCTTAGCCAATCTTAACAAACCCATTGACAACTTGGTTGAGAGTCCATCACATAAAAGCTCGAGCAAAATCGTTTCAAGATATAGCCAAATCGGCTAAATTTCATCACCTTTCAACATGATCTTAGTTTAGAGCTCTGACATGAAAGCAGGCAAGCGATACGCGTTCTTTCCAGGAACACAAGTCATTTAGTAGTTCACTTCATTTTTCTTGTGAACCCTATGTGCTAGTACCAAGTTATACCTTTTTACTACTCTGCAGTTGAGACGTATGCACTGTAAACCAATAAAACAACAGGTTTATTGTGTCTAATAGAAGTGTAGCCATAAATGTCAGGTGCATAAATCACTGGTGACTAGTGATATGTTTGTTATTTAGTGACCCAGTTTTTTAAACAGTCAATAATTTATTTTAATATGCAGTTGAACTCTAGTAAATAGTTATTTGCTTCCATGGAAACTTGAATCAGCGGGGGGAAAATGTTGCTGATTTAGTGAAAAGTAACCCAGAACCTTTAACCAGAAACATGCAGAGATGCATGTTTTATGTTGAAAAAATGAGAAAATGGCAAAAGTCCAAGTGGGCAAAGGTTTCTTTTTCACAAACAACACGTCTAAATGCCAGCGCTCTTTTAATCCGCGGATGTGGGCGTCTTCAGCCTTGACTGACCTGGGAAGTTACTAACCTTCAATAGCAGGCCTTGACTCCGATACAAAGCTTCATGTCTATTGTTGAAACACTCCCTTGTCTTTTCTTGGAGTGCGGGCTTGAATGAGAATGTCTGTTGGGAGGCCGGTCGGTGTGCGGTCAGGCTTCGACCTGTGAGGTGGGACAACATGAAAAGGCTTGTGGGATGCTGGTGGGATGAGGAAGTTTCACAATTTCTTGGACTTTGTTGTGAAATAACTGAGTAAACAACCGCGTCTGGCTTCAGATGTGATTCTTTGAAGTTTGGTCCAAAACATGAAAATAGATGCAGGAATTGAAGAGTTCCTTCAGCTCTGCTTATTCATTCTTTATTTAAAAAGAACAGACTGAGGTGAATGTAGCGACTTAAACCCAAATGGTTTGCTGCACTGCCTCTTTCTTCTTCACTCTCACTTTCTATCCTCATCTCTGCCTTGGTTCCTCTCTTTTCATCTTTCGGGGTGGGATCAACACTTGCATGGACTGTTTGTTTGGCGTTGCTATGGAAACACATGCTAGTGTGCAATTGTTTGTGCCCTGAGCCCTGAATGTGAGTGTGTGTGTGTGTGTGTGTGTGTGTGTGTGTGTGTGTGTGTGTGTGTGTGTGTGTGTGTGTGTGTGTGTGTGTGTGTGTGTGTGTGTGTGTGTGTGTGTGTGCAAAGACTGGGTTGCAGTTCTGCTTTCTGTCTTGATTCATAATGATCTCATCCAGACGCGCATGCTGACATATCGTACACGTCTGCCTCCTCAGATTGAGCAATAAGCTGTTTTGTCTTGTTGCTTGACCACAGATGAGTTACTGGTTGCTCAGAAACAACAACACAGCTCCATTTGAGGAAAGAAACAGTGCATAATTAGTTTGGTAATTCGATTACATCTGCTGCACTGGTACTTTAACGAAGTTCTGCTTCATAAAACATTTTGCAAAAAGGGAGAGGAAGTTCATGAACTCCTGAACTTCACTGCTTTACATATATTGAGTGATATATTAGAGGTGTCACAACCTTTTCCTACTCCCACCCTCTCTTGGGGTCAAACTGTTAGAATCCTGCAGCTGTTTATCTCTGATGATGGGACATTGTGAAGTACTGCCCAGCTGCTGAGGTGCATCTCATTCATCAACCCAAAAAACAAGGTGTCTGGAAAATAAAGCCTGCTTTCTTAAGAGGACAAAACAGCTACTTTCACTTTGGAAAGCATTCACCACAATCCTCACAGAGCATTTACGAATTATTAAAGTAACACTAAATAGTTATTTAAACTTTAAGTTAGAGCTTTAACATTGATCTCAGTGATTGTTGAGTTAGAATTGTGGCCTGTTTCATATTTGACACCACTCTGCAGCTCTCTGTTGGTCAGATACGGCACTTATCACTTTTGTGGAGCAGGTAGGTGCCCTATAGGGGCTACTCTTTACCTGCTTTATGGCTGTTAGCTGTTATGCTAATTGTTAGCATTTTCAATTTGCTGATTGCCAATAAAAAGCACTAGCAGAAGAGAAAGAAGAAGTTTGCTTTGTTGTTGGCATGATAGCAGAGCCTGGAAGTAAAGGTTTTGAAGATGAGCTAAAACCAGGGTGAACATCGGTGGTAGCATAGGAGGCTACTAAATCACAGACTGATGGTGACCCGGCTTTGTTGCTACTGGACTTGTAGTAGTAATACCTTTTGGCCATTAGTGTGGATCTTTTCACTTTGTGGCTTATTTTAGTATTAGTTGGCTCTTGTTAGTGTTAGCTCATTGTTAGTGCTAGCTACAGCAGGCTGCTGCAGGGTGGTTTATGACAGTTGTAATTCCAATTTGCACCAGTAGGGCTGAGGATCAGAAAAGTCAGTGTTACGTTACATACTTTTCTGTCTGTCTTGTTGATTTTTAAATTCAAATGTTACCATTTTTTCTGTAAAATGATTCGTGAAAAGAGACAAAAACCTAATCGAGCACTATGCAATAGATGCATATTTGTTGCATCTTTACAAATAGGATTTCTGATTTTTTTCACTTAACAAATAAGAAGTAACTTTATTTTTGTGGTTGTTTAAATGTTTTTATAGCAAGTAATTAATTGCAATAAGCTTGCAATAAAGGAATTCCTGTTCAGTACCAAAAACACTAAGAGCTGCCAGTCAAGTTGATGCTCATTTTATCTTTCTGTCACTTTATATCAGTTTAAGAAGAAGAAGAAAAGATCTTTTCTATAGGGCCTCTCAAGATAAAAATCACGAGGCACTTCACAAAAAATATGTAAAAAATATAAAAAAGAATTTGGAAAATGATTGAAATTATATTTTTAATGAGCAAAAAATAGACAATTGTGATTAAAAATGTAAAGAAAGAGAAAGAGTGAATAGGAAAGAGGGAAATCAGTGGATCCTGAGGAAGGTGGATAGGGAGAGCAGCACAAGGAGAGGGTGATGAAGGTCACACCAAAATCAGCCTGAACAAGTGAGTCTTTAGCTGCTTTTTAAAGGAGTTCACTGAGTCCACTGATCTCAGGCTCAGGGGGAGAGGGTTCCAGAGTCTGGGGGCCACAGCAGCAAATTATCTGTCACCTTTGGTCTTTAGCCTGGTGTGCTGCACAATCAGTAGGCTTTGATCACTGGACCTCAGGGACCTGCTGGGGGTGTAGGGACTAAGAAGATCACCAATGTATGATGGTGCTTGTCCGTGTAAGGCCCTAGTTTAAGGATCGTTTGTGTTCACCAAGCACAGAAACACGTAAAGATTGAAATGAGGGTTTGGATTAGGATGCCTGTTGTTTGTGTGCACCCTCAGGCCATAAGCACAGTTCTTTAAAAACCAAGTGGAACACATCCTTTATGAAGCCACGCATCAAATGAACATTCGAAGGTTTTAGATTAAAATTACTGCTTAACCACTTGGTAGATAGATATACATTCTATATAAAATGAGACAATAGTTAATTATTTATGATCATGCAGCCCATCTGAGACCAACGGGTCAGAAAAGAGCTAAGTTATCTTGAGATTGAGGCAATCTCTGGAAACAGAAAGCTCTGGTTCTGGGTTTTGATTGCATGACATGACATTTCTTCTGATATTATGAGTATCCATGACCAACATGACCAAAAGAAGAATGGGAGCTGTCACTTTTCTCCCACGCTCACGCTTAGAGGCGTTTGTCAGCTAGTTTAACAAACTCTTCCAATATCGCGAATGGGGGTGAAGATTCTAACCATCTGGTTCGTCTTCATGAAGATTAGCTGATGTAATCCGGCTTTATTGATTTATATATATATATATATATATATATATATATATATATATATATATATATATATATATATATATATATAGTGGATAAATTATAAAGTGTTTCTGAAGACAGTGACTTAAAACGTTCACAAAAATCTGTACCACTTTGCTGTCAGGCCCACCATATAAATAGTTGATGAATAGTTTGTAGATATGTTATGTAACACTTCATAAATCAAGTGTTTATTAAGGGCAAGAGAGAGCGAAAGCTCACTGATTTTTGCCAAATATTGAGCCAAATCTGTTCACCACTAAATGCCAGCTATACTAGATATATTAAACATCTCAGACTAAGTTATGAACACAATTTTTTGCATAAAATACTGTTTATGTCTATTAACAGATTATGTTTATGTATTTAGCAAACACTTTTGTCCAAAGCGACTTACAAGTGATAATCGGCATGTTGCCCTTGAGGCTAACAACAACAATAACAACAACAACTTGACATCAATCATGGAGAGGAGGGAACAAGGAGTGGACGGTGGAGAGGGGGGACGGTTGCAGGGAGGGTGCTAGTTAAGAAGATGCTCTCTGAAGAGCAGGGTCTTCAGGAGTTTCTTGAATGTTGAAAATGAAGCCCCTGTTCTGGTAGTGCTTGGAAGGTCATTCCACATTTGTGGAACGATGCATGAGAAGAGTCTGGATTGTCCTGAGCGTGGTGTAGGCACTGCTAGCCGACGATCCTGTGATGACCGGAGCGGCCGGGCCGAGACGTAAGCCTTTGCAAGAGGATTCAGGTAGATGGGAGCCGTCCATCTTGGACTTTGTATGCTAGTGTTAGCAATTTGAATTTGATGCGTGCTGCTAGCGGTAGCCAGTGGAGCTCAATGAACAGAGGGGTGACTTGTGCTCTTTTTAGCTGATTGAAGACCAGATGCGCCTGTGCGTTCTGGACCATTTGAAGAGGTCTCACAGAACAGCCTGGAAGACCAGTTAGAACGGCATTGCAGTAATCGAGGTGGGAGATGACAGTAGATTGCACCAGGAGCTGGGTGGCATGTTGTGTTAGGTATGGTCTGATCTTTCGTACGTTATACAGCTCTAAGCGGCATGAACGAGCAACAGAGGCAACATGATCTTTAAAGGTCAGGTGTTCATCAATCACGAATCTTGGGACCTTATAGGTCAATGCGCGTTTGCGAACTATGGACCTCATACATCACCGCGTACTCCATAAACTGAACTGTATGGCCGGCGGTGAGATGCCCCTTTATCCCTCACGGATGCCCTTGGGTCCCCTCGTGGAGTTAACCGCCCACCGACCTTCCTCCTTCTACACTACTACCTCTCGCATGGACGACATCATCATTGCGTAGCACCTGCGTGGGTGGCTTCTTCTCGTTTTGCGCGTTGGGGACTATCCCGTTTCCTATCCTCTTTTGTTTTGTGCCTGACCAGGATCCAAGACAAAGACCAAAGGCATCCAAGGAGACCAACGTCCTAAGGGACAAACCCATCTGTGCTTCCGACAATCAAGTCGACCGACAACCAAGTCGACCTACGTCATGAGGGACAAACCCATCTGTGCTTCCGACGATCGAGCTTTGGGCGCGATCCCCGAAACCAAAAGGGGGAATGTTGAGGGTATGCCCTCGTGAGAAATTGCTGCAGTAATTTTCTCCAAAGACTGTGCTAAATTGCTCTGAAAGCAAATAATCACATCAGCGCCAAGAAACTTCATTTCCCATGATGCTTTGCACACGGAAGCATTGTGATGATGTCACCGCCTAATACCAGAAACACGTTCTGCGCATGTGCGGGAGCTCATGGAAGGCTTTCCCGCGAGTTCAGACAGCTATAAATTATTAACAAAGACAAAGAAACTCCGTTCTTTTACCCAGGATCACTGGCAGTAAGGACACGCTCGTTGCACGCTCCGACTGACTTGAGCACGCGGGAGGTCTAAGTGCTCAAGTGGAGCTCATGGATCCGCAGGAAAGCCATCAAACCGGAGAACGCTGGGAAGTAAGAAACCCAGCAGATTTGCTCGTTTCTGCTCACCTCCAGCTGATGTTTGAGGACACAGAACTGCGGAGGAAAGCAACTGCTCCGTCAAACCGACGGACGACGCCGAACCACGGAGAACCGTCAAATCAAACAATGGGGGACGCCTCGCTGTTCTGGTGATCAGAAGACTCATCTTCTCTCTCCTTCTTCCTTCTCCCGTTTCCTTTATAGTGTAGAATAAGCAATAAAACCGCGCTATTGCTTCAAATTACCAGACGAGTTTCTCTTTTCGTTCCCAAATACGTCCGTCGGGTCATTTTTGATAAAGAATAAACTGCTTATTGATCATTGTTTAAATATCTGGGTTGTGTCTGTTAGCTGTGGCCAAGCTGACAAACTTATCAGATATTAATTCAGGATTAATCTTTTGTGTTGTTTCATGACCATTTTGAAATGTTTTGAGTGATTTTAAGGTTAAGTTACTTCTGATTCTAAGTGCTTTGGAAGTTAAAGTGCAAGTTGCCACCCACACTTTAGCCAGACAAAGGGGTCAGCCATCTTGTATTCAAGACTCCATTTTGAATCCATACACACGCACACACACACCACTCCTTTGTGAGAACAACGGACCCCATTCATACATCCTCCATCCCACACAAACACATCCATCTTCAATTATATCACATGGTTATTATTCATTTATTTCATTGTTTATTCATTTGACAAATTGTTTAATTAAATGTTATAAAATTCAGATTTTTGCCTCCAGTAGATTTGTTGTGTCGATGCGAAGTCTCTGCTCCTAGGATTCTACGAACTTCAAGAAAGACTGATAAGAGTTTTGGATTCAATTTTTCCCCGGTTGAAGGGGATGATGCCCCGGGATACCTAAAGAGTATCTTAATTAATTAATACATCGGTAAATATTCCCATATTTACAGAATTTATTGAAGAATCCAAAAGTAAGTTAAAACTTACTAATTACTCGCTACCTAATAACCCCAACACATCACCAAGATTTCGAGCTGCCTTTGAAGGAGCCAGAGATAGGAAGTCATTTTGGATTGAGATATTGTGCTGTATGGATGGTTTTGCTGGGATAACAAGTCGTTCAGTTTTAGAGAGGTTGAGTTGGAGATGGTGGGATTTCATCCATTTTGATATGTCAGAGAGACAGTTTGATATTCGTGCAGAGACAGTGTGGCCGTCCGGTGGAAATGACAGATAGAGCTGGGTGTCATCTGCATAGCAGTGGTAGGAGAAGCCATGTGATCGAATGATCTCACCCAGTGATGTGGTGTATATGAAAAAGAGAAGAGGTCCTAGTACAGAGCCCTGGGGGACTCCAGTGGCAAGATGGTGCACGGTAGAGGATTGTCCAAGCCAAGATTGATCGTCCTGTGAGGTACGATTCAAACCAGGCATGCGCTTTCTCTGTGATGCCTATGCTAGACAGTGTGGGCAAAAGGAAGCCATGGTTGACAGTGTCAAATGCAGCCAATAAGTCAAGCAGGATAAGCACTGAGGATTTGGCAGTCGCTCTAGCTTCTTTTAAGGATTCCATCACTGCTAACAGAGCAGTTTCAGTGGAGTGGCCCTTTTTGAACCCAGATTAGGAAGGGTCAAGCAGACAGTTTTGTGAGAGGTATTCTGTGATCTGCTTGAAAGCCACTCTTTCGATGATTTTGGACAGAAAAGGGAGGAGAGAGATAGGTCGGTAGTTCTCCACATGATTTGGAGGAAGATCTGTTTTTTCTACTTGGCAAAACATAAACAGCCAGTATGCCAAAGAAATCCCAAGAGCTAAAATTATTTCACATATATGTCAGAAGGACCTTGGAGATGACATCCAGTAATTCACGTATTTCGGCTCTGAGGATATCGTTGGTGTTTAACAGCAGTGAACCTGCTCGTGTCAGCAAGTTCGTTTCTGACTTTAGAGTCGGGACATGAGGTAGCAGTGTGCAGCTGAGATACTTGGGTAGGAATTGTTTTTGTGGTTGAGGTAACAGAGACTCTCTCAGCTGTGTCTGTTTCTCTGTTATTACCAGCAATAATTACAGGGCGATTCGTCCACAGCCAGCAGTGTTTGTACCTGTGTGCACGAGGATTTATTCTGCCTTCATTTGAATGATTTTTTTCTTTAATCTATGTCAATTTGTAAAACATCATTGTCACAATACACTCCCAGCAGGTACCTGAGGTCCAGTGACCAAAGCCTACTGGTTGTGCAGCGCACCAGGCTAAAGACCAAAGGTGACAGATCATTTGCTGCTGTGGCCCCCATACTCTGGAACTCTCTCCCCCTGAGCCTGAGATCACTAGCTTAGTGAACTAGACCCAATTCTTGCTTTGCAAAGTTTGGTCTAAGAACGCTCTATTGGAACCTCTGCGGCCCCTAGCAGCATTCACGACAGCTCTTTATAGAGGTTTCAAACGGATTGAGCACTGTGATTGGTCTACAGTGGTAGACCAATCACACCATTAGCTGTGCCAGTGGTTGGAGGTGTCCCAATTGTTTTTGAGGAAGGTTTAGCTGGTCTGTATATCTGGTCCCAAAAGTACTCAAGCTACGCTAACAAAGATGCTTAAAAGTTCCTCAGTTAAAGGTGTTTTAGAATCACTACAACCACAATAAAGGCTAATTAGGTGTATTCCGATGTAAAATGTGGTATTATTGTCAAATTTACCGAGTTATTAAAAATAAAACATGTGCGGACAACTGTTGTTGAGTTGCATTAGTTTACATCAAAGGAATCTGTGACCTTCTGGAAGGAGTGTTCCATTTCATAGTCAAATAACTTCATCACTACAACCTGGAGATTAGGATTAAGGGTAGAGGTAACACTGGGAAATGGTATTCAGCCTAAGTCTTTTTTCATCTTTTATAAAACAAGAAAGCTCTAAGGAAACACCTCTCCTCTAAAGGCTGAAGCAAGATATTAATGACACTGAAATGTGATCATGCTGAGCCTTGCAACACTGCTAAACACTTTGGCTGGTGCCAAATGTTTTGTTGACAGTGTTGGCATGAGGCGCAGAAATTCTGGTTTCTGTTAGGTTTTTTATGCTACATGTAACAAATGAAAGTAGCTGGAACTCTTCTTGCAGCTTTGATTAAAATGTGAAGCTTCAAAGCACTTTCACTGTAGCTGTACTTTTGCTTTCATGTTGCTTTTAACTTGCTATTATTTTATAATCCTGCAAATGATCGTCAGATGTGCTGATTTTACGTCATTTCTTCAGCTTTTGTAAAAAGTATTTCATAATTTCTGTAATTAATAGCATTTAACCAGGGATATGCAAAAAACAAAAATGTCAGTATTTAGGACAAGAATATCTATTTGTTGACCTAATAGTTTCTGTTGCATTTAGCAAAATATTAAGAGGTGGTCTGATGGGCTGTTATAGCAGAGGTGATGACAGCATGTGGGTGTTGTCTAGATCAGCTTCAGGACCATTTCTGATAAACAGTACAAATAGCAAACGAATGCAGGGTTCCCCCCAGAAAATGAGTTAAGCCTGGCGATTCGGCCGTTGGGGGGTGGGGGGGTGGCTCCGTCCTGCAGCGCTCCTCTGTGAGAGCCGGGGGGGGGGGGGGTGCATACGTTCCGCTGCTGTTTCTCACCAGTATCAGCCGATGTAGGGCTCTAGTTCCGTTGCGCCGTTCGTGTCAGCGGACACGGTAGGGTCGGGGAGGGGGGTGGGACTTGACGCTTAGCCTGGCGGGCCGCCAGGCTTATAAAGCGCTGGGGGAAACCCTGGAATGCACCTGAAACAGAACCAGGAAGAATAAGTACACACTTCATGCCATAAATGATTGACAACAAGTCAAATCACAAAAAGGTGCAACGATACAGTTTAGAATATTTAAATTAAGGTTCATTACCTCTGGTCTAAGACAAAAAACTAGGAAAAGTTGGCATCTTTTACTTAATGCTTTTTTAACAAATTGAACTTTAGAAAATAAAACTGATAATGAATCAGCTGACACACACATCCACAAACTGCATGTGTGTTTAAAAATGTTCTTACTTTATACATCTTTGGTTCTCGTAACACGTCTGGAATGATGGTAGATGGTATGGCCTGTATTTGATATAGTGCCTTGGAGAGTGCTAGAACCCCCCAAGGCACTTTACAGCCCAATCAGTCATCCACCCATAACTACACACATTCACACCCTGGTGGTGAAGAGCTACAATTTAGGTACAGCTGCCTTGGGGCACACTGACAGAAGCGAGGCTGCCATATGCTGGCACCACTGGTCCCTCTGACCACCAGCAGGCATAGTGGGTTAAGTGTCTTGCCCAAGGACACAACAGCAGCATTCTCTGCCAGGAGCCGGGCTCATCCTACACCACTCCTGAGCTTTTGCTGTCCATCTGCAGGTAGCACACCTAACAGTGATTTACAGGATATTAAAATATTTCTAAATAAAACTACATAAAACATGTAAGTTAACTGAATTAGCATATTTTAGAACCAGGAGACACAAACATGACAAAAAGAAAAGTTAAATCTTCTGTGTTTCATATTTTATGCCTAAATCTAGAACAAACCTAGCCTAACCCTAGACACTTGATAGTAGACTATTTTTATTTATTAGAATGAATTTAACTGAATTCTAAACAGCCTTACCACCAAGCATGACCCAAAGTTGCTCTTTTGACCAAGTTGAGGACTGGATGAAACTTCCTCTTGCTGCTCTTCATCAAAAAAGAAAGCAAACACTTGAAAACACACAGAGATGCTCTGCTTACTTTTTCACTTTCTTGTTTTTTCTGGTAAAGACAGATCAGGCTAATCACGCTTCAGTACATCCATGCATCGGTGTGTATTCCTTCTTTCTGCTCCTTTTCCTCAAACAGGGACAGTTTTGTTCCCTGGTTTGGGAATGTAGACCCGTCTGAGTGCGTTAAACATTAGCTGGGGTCTCATTTATTAAACATTGCGTAGAATCCTTACTAAAACCATACTTAAGCTCAGCAAAAAAAAAAAAAGTACTTACGCCAGGTAGGTTTGTGATCTATCAAACATGGAGTACGCACAGCTGCACGCAATCTCATAATCTTCATAAATCGTAGACTAACGAGAATGTTTCTCAGCTGCATTTTAGTAACATCCCGCCCTCACCACGCCCACTTACTGCCATAAATAGTCAATGCAAAGTGGCTTGTGGATCTCTTGCATATACATAAGCCGGCTGTTGCAGCGCTCCGCTAATGACGAAGGTGACCATAGATCAAGGCAGATCAAGGAAGCGCTATTTCGCAAGCAGAAGTTGAGGTACTTGTGGGTGAGGTGGAGAAATGAAAGGAAGTGCTTTTGCAAATGAACAAATAAAAGAAAATCCACGGAGTGGCACAGCGTTGCTGAAGCCGTCAATGTTGTGAATTCTTCAGACAGATCTGTGGCGGATACAAAAAAAATGGTCCAATCGGGATTCAATCCCCAGACTCCTGGGTGAAAGTCACGTGCTCTAACCAGTCACCCAAACGGAGATCTCCCTTGACCAAGTAGTCAGGGCACATGATTAATCCGGTCACAGTGACAGGACACACACTGTCACAGACGCATGACATTCTGTCTCAGTCTGTCCCTCTGCTGATATTCTGCATTCCGTATTCTGCGCTTCAGGCTGTGTGTGTGTGTGTTTGAGTGTGCGGGCATGTGTGTGTACGCGTGTGTGTACGTGTGTGTGTGCGCGTGTGGGGGGTCTTGTTCTGTGTGAAAATGAAGCAGTACAAGTGATAATGCTGCAGGATTTCATAATTTTATCTTCTCAGCAGCAGCACTGCAGGTGCTCTCCATGTCCAAAATGTGCATAAGCCAGGTCCTTAGTCAACTTAAAGTTGCGCACATTTTTCCGCCAAGTTTTCCTTCATAAATCCCAAAGTTTGCGTGGAAAGTTGCGTACACAGTTTTCCGACCCCGTTTTGTGCGTAAGCAAGCTTGATAAATGAGGCCCCTGATCTCTAATCCTTCTTTAGCACTCAAATGTGGATTAGTGGCTATAGGATCACCTGGTGTAAAACTACACAGGCTGTTCTGATCTGCATAAGCAATGAACTATATCAGCATTATAGGTGTGTTTTCATTGTAGATTATTATGGGGATAATAATATATTAAAGCTACTTGAATCGGCTGTCTCTGTTAGTTCTTTGTTTTTCCAAGATTTTCTAAAATAAATGTTGCAGAAGAAGTAAAAGTTGTTACCCAGGACCTGCCGGAGGCTGTCGTGTAGCTTTAAACTGTCCTCAGGGGAACAACTTGACCTCGCTGTAATGTGGGAAAATGGTGTTTCAAGCTAAAGTAGTCAAAACAAGCCGCGTGAAAACAAATTGTTTCAGTGTACGACCCCTAACTAAGCAAGTTTTATTTTCTTAAGCCCTTCAACAACTATCTCACTCCCTGTGTGGGGTCTCCACATCTGTTGTCTATGGTCAAAGCTAAAAGGTCCCAAAATGAGCTGAAGCCTCCGTACGTTCCTGAATAGTTGGCATCTCTGAACTGTCCGGTTACTGCCTAGCACTTGATGGGAATACAGTGACTGATTACTGTGCATGAGCACTAAAAACATCACAGCATGAAGTTTGTCCTGCAGAGTACTGTCCTGTGCTCTTCTGTTTTTGTCCACGGCATATCAGCAGAGGAAAGAAACAAATGACTTCAGCTGCAACGAGGAACCTCAAACATAGTGTTGCGGTGAGCAGATGACTCATTAATCATTCCACTTGATAGTAGTTGTGCAGAAATGGCGCAGTATCATGCAAACAAATGTCAGCGTTTGGAATTAGTCTGACCTCGTCTGTAATGTGTTGCATGAGTCAAACAAAACAAAAACAGTTATTTTGTTTCTCTCAGGGCTGTAATTGCATATTGTTCAGAGACACGCTGTTATCAGCCGGTCATGAACAGATGTGATGGCTTCCCTTGACTTCAGCCCTTTATTTGCTCTAAGTGGATCGAATGTTTGGAAGCTGTGTGTTCTGTGGTTTATGTGGAATATTTGCAGACGGTTGTCTCTTGCGATTTTCCTGGAGGCAGTTGTTCTTTACTCTAGTAGCTCTACAGAAACAGTTTTTAACGTTTTCCATAAACCGGCACTCATTAAAAGTCTGAGTGTGTAACACTCAGTGATAAACGACAGCATTTAACTGTGAATCAGGCCCGGGTGGTGCATGTGACCGTGCACATTTGTTTAGAGGGGAGTTGGCGATAAAATGCTGAGTAATACACCCAACACTGAGGCGAGGGGGTGGATTGTATTCGTTCTGTGCCTGTCACTTTTGCAGTGCTTACTGGCATATTGACTGCTCTGCAGAAGGGAGGGAATCTGCTTGTTGACTGCAGGAGGCCTTTCCAGGATCCAGGGTCTTCTTTCAGCCCTGCACAAAGCTCAGCATGTTTTACTGCCTTAATGTGGCTCTGGTTAGAAGGTCGGGATTTGTCAGTTACTTTATAATGGGCATGAACCAGCTGCCCTCCAGTTACGGGTAGAACACAACTGGACTGAGTGTGATGAAACTGAGTAGGAATGAATAAATGTTATAAAGTTTCAGCTGAATCTGGAAATCTAAACATAAATTATGGCAGTTTTAATGTAAATGTTTTGTTAACGTGCACATTTATTGTATAAATCTACCAAAATACAAGCTGGTTGAAGAGATCCTGTCCTCTTTTTATGGCAAGATTGTGTCTGTTCATTTTAACTTGGATCATTTCTTCTAGTCTGAGTTCTCCCTGCATATTAAATGGGTTCTCTCAGTTGTACCATCAAAGGGACTGGTTCATGTTCTCTTCACACTGCTTTTATTTTGATAAGCTGCTTCTATTTTATTACTGTCCAAATGATCTCTTTAGTTAAATATTTAAATGAAATCTTCCACATTTATATTTAGATTTCAACATTTAGACATAAACTCATTTTTGTTTATTTCTAAATATGTATTTTCTCATGTTATTATTAGGATCTAAATCAGGTGTGCCCAACCCTGGTCCTCGAGATCCCCTATTCAGCTTGTTTTATATCTCACCCTGCTGATTCAGTTGCTGAATCACCTGTTCAACAGCCACTGAGGCTCTGCAGAGCACTGCTAATCACCACTGATTCCATACAGGTGTGTTGGAACATTGCTAGCTAGGAGGGCCAGGGTTAGGCACACCTGATCTAAATGATGTGAAATGTAATTCTAATTTAACTTTTTTACAATCAGCACCTATAGACCCTTTTACTGTTTGTAAACAATATGACGTCAGCGAGAATGCGCGCGCAGCTTGGCAACAGAGAATGGCGTTGTGTCAGGCTTTATCAAGCTACGCTGCGGGGTTATCGCCGGCAAATCTTGAATGTTATATTATTAAACTCACTTTAACGAATGGCAACAGACTTCCGGATCCCTGTGGCATTACGGAATGGGTGGAAGATGTAGGTGCGTGGCCAGATATCCAGTGGCCCGATATATATACGTTTTTAGTGGAGAGGCCCAGTAAGTACACACGTGAGAAGCTACGGGCCTACAAGTCGTTAGATGCATACAACTATGTTGTCTGTGGCCACGTACAGAAAGTAAAATATCACGACATAGACTCTGAGTTTTGTGTCTTGAAGGCAGAAGTCCTTCCTAGCCAAAGACAAGGACACAAGACTGCTATGGACGAGGCTTGGGTCATAGTAAACAAACCAGAGAACTACGTCTTCACAGCCAACTGTACCTGCATGGCAGGGTGATAGCATAGGTTTCTTTTTTTAGCGTGCTCAGAGTACAATCGTGTTAATTTTAGAGAAATACAGTTTATACTAATATGCAGTGAGAAAATACAGATGAATTAGAATGAAATGTTAATTTGAAGCATGAAATAAAGCATATACATTTGTTTAATTCTGTCATTTTGATGTTCCAGACTTGGGTCATGCTGCAGCCACGCAGCAGCAATTTTATTCAAAGTTGAGCTTTGTGATAGGATGGGAAGAACAGAAAAGGCTGCAGTTACATCTCAGTAGAACACACGTTAACCAGCTTTCTGGTGTAATCTTAGTACATAGTTACCTTACCTGATATAAAATGGGCGCCACAAACTCGAGCATTTCGGATCGTGTTTTCAGTCCAGTTTTCATCAACCCTTTTGATGGCCTGCAGCCACAGACGCCTCCGATTTGGTTGAAATGGATGTGCTCCCTTCGGAATTCTGTAAAGTGTCAGTCCACTGCTTGAAGAGAAGCGATTCTGGCATCCATACACGCAACAACCCGACATTTTTATGTGCTCAGAACTTCAAAACAAAGGGTTTAAAACGCTGTTTTAGTATTGAGTGTGAATGAGGAAGCCTTCACTCTCGTTGCCAGGCTGCGCGCGCAACTTTTGATGACGTAGGTAGTAAAAGGGTCTATTTGGCTTGCTGTCCTACACATATCTGATTGTTAAAACATTACCAGTCTAATTTCTGTCTTTTTTTATGTATTCATTGTGCATTTAATCCAAATCAATAGTCCTGCACATTTTGCACATCATCCTCCTTGCGCCCTGGCTGCTGAAACCAATCTGCAGGATGTGCTTTGTCAGCATTTACTCGGATCAGAATCAGTGGTGTCTCTATTATTCTCTAACATAAACATTAAATGCAGTATGCCCATTGAATAAAAATGTTATTCTTTCGAATGAGAATGATCTTAAATTAGAAATAAAAACAGCTTTAGCTGCTTGACTTCATGTCAGACTGCCTCCCTTGAGACTTTTTTATTATGTAATTTAATAAACCAGCTGCACAAACAATTCCTACGAGTTGGTCATGTAGTGTCTGTAGGATCATAGCTCTAGTTTATTGGCGTAAAGCAGCTGCAGCCCCTCGAGCCAAACGATCTATCTATGCATGTGATGCCAGTCAGCAACAGACTGCCACTGTCTACTGGGGGTCTGCACTGTCTCAGTGTGTAAGAGGCTTTATTACCTCTTTCTAAAAAAATGTTTTGGTCCCGATAAGAGTTAAGTGTGAGTGAACTGAAAACCATAAACAACTGTAATGCAAGGAGACATTTCTGGTTAAAAAAATGACCCGTTGGCCTTTATGAGGAGCTCTTTCTAGAATAATAAGAACATTATTTTGTAGTAAAGCAAATGGGATTCTTCAGCCTTTTCACAGTTTGTAATTTTTATTTGCTTAATCAGTTAATTAGTTAATAATATAATGAGAACATGTTTCTACATGTGAATAATCTAAGCAAAAACCTTTTCAGCAGCATGTCTAAGGGCTAGTTAGCATTATCTATACGAGGTAAGAGGCCTGTTAAACATTTTCATCAATAACATTATTTGTCAAATCAAATGTCTGAAAATGCATTTACAAACAGGCTGAATGCATCAACACATTTAAAAAATGTATCAAAGACTAGAACCTTACCTAAAGTCCATTTACCCCAACGTGGAGCCCTGTGGTACTCCTACATGTTGTTGCTGTCCTTTTATACTTTTATTTAGAGTATTTTGTATTTACAGTATTTACTTTCATATTTACTCTTTTATATGATTCTGTCAGCCTTTCCTAGACCAGGGGTCACCAACCTGGTGCCCCCAGAAACCATATAAGTTACCCACCGACCTTTTCCCCAAATAGCACAATAAGTTCTGTCGCCATCTTTTTTGATCACAAATGCATTAAAGTTTCTGTCCGGAGTATTTCTCTTATCCAATGGCACCATTGAGTGACTGACAAGCATATCACACAGTCAGTCGATAAGTTTTTTTAAGATGGCGACTTCACTTTTCTTGTTTATAAACGTGCTTCTGTAGCCTACAAAAAGAGCTAAAACATGTCGTTTTACAAGTATTATTCTCATGTCACGTTTTGTTTTCATATATTTATATTTTGTACACTTGAAAAATTCATCAACTCTGCATCAGCCGAGGTATTCCTTAAATTTGAAGCATGGAAGCGGTAGTCTAACGCTATTGGTTAGCTCTGGCCAGCACTCAGTTTCCTATTGCACGGAGCTCTGTGGGCCAGGGGGTGTGCTTAGCAAAAAAATAGAAATAAATGTATCGTTTACTTTATATCACAGATTTCTGAAAAATCATATATAATTTCTGAAAGGGGAAAAACTCCGGAAAGCTACTTAAATGTGGATATAAAACTACAATTTTGTTTAAAATAAATTAAAATATGTTTATTATACATGAAGTTAGTTTAACTCTGATCTATTCTGGTTCAAAGGTCAGGGTTGTAACAACTTGGTAGCCCTAAATATCGCACAATATCTCTGAAGTAGCTCTCAGCTTTACAAAGGTTGGCGACCCCTGTCCTCGACGACCAAAGCTCAGATGCATTCATACCACTGAAACCCTTAACAAAACATCATTTTTGGAACCAATATTCAGAGGTGTCGACTAGAGTCATTATTTTAATGACATCTGACTTGTGACTTGGTCACTCTTCTGCCAATATTCACTTTAATTAAAGCTTTTATTGTGTCAGCTACTTCCTGTTTAAACCTGCTGATCACTGACTTTTCACTTGAAGAGCCAAACCTCATTTCTCGACAGCGTCATTCAGCATTAGGATCATCATTCTTAACTAATTTACTTCTGCCCTTGATTTTGAGTGATCATAGTGAATCATAACTTGAACAAACACAAAACTTTCCCCACTTTGTTTCCTGCTGCGTTCAAGTCACTCGGCAGCATCTGTAGGAGCACGTTTAAGCTGACAACAGAAGGAAAATCTGGGATGTCACCGGGTTTTTGTCTTGGCACGCTTTCAGTTTCATCGCAGATTACCAGGTGGATTCTCACTCGCGTCTGTTGCAGAGTTGTTACAGTTTATTTCAAAATAACTTTGAAATAACTCCTTATCACCCGAGCTGTCAGGTTATCTGGTCGACATGCACCGGAACAAGTCAGATGAAAACTTTTGACGTAAATAGAGTTTTATTAGAATTTCAAGACATTTTTTATGTTTTTGTCCTGAATGGAGATAGTTACTTAAAGCTGAAACATTAGTCCTCCTCTTAGAGGCAGCTGATGAATCACATAACATTATTCTTCCTCAGATAGCCAGAAACCTGGAATAGCTTGACTTATCAGTTAACAGATCACACATTTATGTTGTTTTTAGCTTATCTTCATGTACTTTTAATCTCAGAATCACTCCAACATGTTTAGTGGTATTAATATTTGAAAACCATTTAGCAGGTCTGATAAAGTTTGGAACACATTTCTATTTGGGTTTTAAGTTCCTCAGACTTCTTTTACAATGACACGTGCAATTTCAGGGTTGCAGATGCAATTAAACGGGATTAAACCTTACTAAAGTGAAATTACAGACCTCTAATTGAGTCTTTGTGTACCGTTTGTGTGAGATGACAGGTGTTACCACTACTAGTGTTGAAATCAAACAACACAAATCACCGTTTGGCTGACAGCCTCTTGACGTTTTGTTGGCAGCTTGAACTGTTTGCTTTCTTGTGTACGTATGACATTTGAACTGGATGGAGTCCAGCTTTAACTAGAGGAAATTAGTGCTTTGTTTTTCTTTGGTGGTATACTTACCTCTGACTGAGCTTTTCCCCCACTCATGAGTCAGGCTTCTCATCTACAACTAGAGGTTACACAACTGATCATCGTATTTTGGTTCAACAGGAAACAGGAGGGGAGAGTTCTGTTTCATCAGAATCTCTGAAGCTGTTGTTTTTCATTTTTGTTGAAACTTCAGTTTGGGTTGGATGTCATTTATGTAACAGCAGGAACAGGATCTGTCCTTTGGTTTGACTTTGATGAAATGGTTTGCATACATTTGCCTTTGGGTCTCTGTTTTGATGTCTCACCACCCTGACATGTGTTGGTCGGTGGTGATGAACGGCGGGATCGCCCGTTGACCTGTCACTAATCAGCACAATGAAACATTTCCCACGCACTAGATTTCAATATCTAGTGGGCCGTGACAATTGCTGCCTGATTTAAATCAAACAAACAAACAAACAAAATTAAAAAAACTGATTGATTTGGGTTTAGTTTGGATTTCAACCCCCCGTCATTCATTCTCCTCGTTCTCGTTGAGTTTATTACAAACTAAAACCGAAGTGCTCTGTCGCTTTTTCTCCCACAGCTTAACTGGTCTTCTACAAGACCAATAGTGTCTGCATCAGTGTGAAGGGTTTAAACTTTTGATGCACTTCATGAACCCAAAACTGTTTTTTGCTTCATAAAAAACCTACCGGTGGAAAATAAAAATACAGAAACAAAGAACAGGATCACCAGTGAGAACTTAACCCCTCGTAGACTAAAAGAATCCAATTAAACCAGGAGTCAATCAGTCATTTATTTGCAGTGGGTCTCACACGAATGCCTTGTGTGTTGTTCTCGGGGGGGGGGGGGGGGGGGGATCTCCAGTGCACCATTTCTCAGACATAAAAGTGGCCCACATCACAGCTGAGCTTCAGACGGCAGATTTTGGAGTCCTAGTTCCTGATATTTGAACAACTCGCCCCAGATTGGCAAACAGCAACACGACTCTATCACTTTTTGCAACATGGATGTTTCATCTCTAAGCCTGAAGGAGCTTCTGCCACGTGGGGACGTTGCTAATGCTAACGCATAGCTTAATTAGCCAATACGTCCGCTGCTTTTTGCTGAATGTTAAAACAACAACAAGCATCCCTGTCGTGAGTCAAGATTGGTGAGTCCATGAATGTCAATTCACTGTGTGACATAGATCTGTGAGGATTTTCAAATCCTAGCGCTTCATCTACTATTTTCTATCATAGGGATAGGTGTAGGAGACTATTTTCATGTTCAGCCTGCATGAAAAATTTATTGACCCATTAAAATCAGAAATAACATTAAAAAAAATGTTTCTTCAGTCAACTACACCTTTAAGAGCAGAAGTTAGAGACTCAAGGAAGCAGCATAAACACACGGGGGTGGGACTATGGTGGCAGAGGAGTTAAGTGCCCGACCCATAACAGTGGGTTGCAGATTTGCATCCCCCGGACACTTCACCCTCTTCGTCTGCTGGTGGTGGTCAGAGGTAGCGGTGTGTGTATCTAGTGTACGGCAGCCTAGCATCTGTCAGTGTACCTGCGCAGCTGTGGCTATACTGTACCTCATCACTACCAATGTGTGAATTACTGGTTTTGTTATGAAGCGCCTTGGGGGGTTGTAGGGCTCTAGAAGGTATAAATAAATGCAGGCCATTTACCAGCATAAACCCAACACCAAACATGTATTTTAATATGAAAATACTTTCTTACCAATTATAGATTTAACATTTTGTCTATATTTCAGTGCCGTAGTTTATCAGTGTTTCTGATAATTAACACTACATGAGTTAAATGAATCTGTTTACGACCTTTTCCTGCATTCCTGTTGTTAGTAGGTCATGAGGTCAGTTATCAGGTTCATTAATGCCAACAAAGGATGTGAAAGTGCAACCGAGACAAAAAAGTGAAAGAAAAACGCATTAAGAACTTTTGAGTTTTATTGGTTTAAAGAGACAATGTGTAGTTTTTACCATTAGTTTCCAGAAATATCCATTAAAATGTTGTTGAAAATGAATGAAATGATGCCCAGCTGTTAGGGCTGGGCGATATGACGATTTTAGACCGTTTTACGATCTACACATCTGACGGTCTGTCATTTTTGAGAGACCTTTTTATCACGATTCACAGCTCTGCTGTTGGAATTCTGCCTCTGAATGAAAAGGGAACTTACCCCAGGCGAATGACACGCCTTTGTTTGATCCTTAACCAATCAGAGTGAGTCACGGTAATGTATTAGGGCCCCGCTTGTTTTCACCTGTGTGTGAACAAACATGGCTTCGGCCACGGCTGAGAGCGACAACGAGGTTTTCGTTCCGAAGAGGAACGCCTCGTCCGTTATATGGAACTGGTTTGGTTTTTCACCAGATGACAAAGAGCAGCGAAACGTCATTTACAAGGAGAGCGTCAAGGCAAGTGATGGCAACGCCACAAACGTGTTTAATCACTTGAAAAAAAGGCATCCCAAACAATACAATGAGAGCCAGCTGGTAGCTAAAGCTAAAAAGTCTGCGGCTACAGCGGCAGCAGCTAGTGCTTCTTCCAGGCAGCAAACGCTAACAGAAACACTCACAAAACTCACTCCCTACGACAGAGACAGCAGACGATGGAACAGCGTGACAGATGCAGTGACGTACCACTTGGTTAAAGATTTGTGTCCCGTGCGAACAGTAGGAGTGGGATTTAAGAAAATGATAAAAAAAATTGGATCTGCGCTACGAGTTTTCCAGCCGCAAGTATTTTTCGAGCACCGCCATTCCACGCAGGTATGCTGAATGCAAAGTGAGAGTTGCAGAAAATATTCAGAATGTGCAGTTTTTTGCTACCACAAGCGATCTCTGGTGCAGCCGCACATCACAGCCGTATTTGAGCTTAACTATCCACTACATGAGCAACTGGGAGCTACATAGTATTTTGAACAAGTTAATGTTTGCACAATACGTTTGCAATTGACATGTTTGCACTTTAAATATGTTTACGATATTAATTTATGTTAAGTTACTTGAAAAACGAGAAAAACTGATTTTTGTAATCGTTTCTCTCAGGGCTTTTATCATCTCTGGTGTGAGTTTAAAATATAAGTGTGTTAGCACCGTGCTGATTATCCCTAATATGAATAAATGTTTATTTATTCAATGTTTCTCTTCTTTAATATGCAATAGAAGTTATGCTATTCACGGAAATCGTGATAAAATATTGGAAAAATCGTGATATTCTATTTTTGCCATATCGCCCAGCCCTACCAGCTGTAGAAAAATATTGGCGACTTTGTAACATATAACCATAAAATCAGGTCTAGAATACATGGGAGCAAGTCTAAGTCTCTGGACGACGCCATATTAGATGCCATGTTTCCTTCTTCGAGAGCCCATGAGGACAAAATGCATTTACTGACTTGTAACAAACGGTATGTTGTTGTTTTACACATGTACTTCTTCACTTGTTGCCAGTGATGAAAGGGAGTCTGATGTGCTTGTCATGTTGCAAACGTTTGCACTCCCCAGGGCTTTTTGACCCTAATGGGCATCTGTTGGTAAGGTCTTACTCCAACACAAAAATACTGCTTGTTTGCAACAATTTAGGTATCCTAATGCCTGCTATTGCCAAAAAAAAATACACACTGTCACTTTAAGTGTTACTGTAGCTGTCTGCGTGGTTGGTAGCACTGCTGCACGAAGGTTGCAGGTCCGAACACGGCATTTCTGCATGTCCTGTCAATGCATATGCACGTTTTTTCTGAGTACTACGGTTTCCTCTCACAGAATTAAAACATGCCTCTTAGGTTAACTGGAGACTCTAAAAGTGTGTGTGCATGTGTGATTGGTTGTTTGTCTCTGAGCTAAGACAAGAGAGTAGGCTCTAGTGAGAAACAGCCCATTGCTTCACTTGCAGGTTACTGAACTTGACCTCTGACATGGAAGCACGCCGTTTCTGTTTTCGAATCAGAGCCCATCTAGTATTTATGTTCACTAGCCAGCCAGATAACGTGGAGTCGGCGTGCCAGGCGCAGCAGTATAAAGGCGGGCAGTTGCTTCTCCTGTAGCAGGTTGTGTGTCTACAGTTACGCTCGTAAACACTGACCTTTAGTACAGTCACACGGGAGGGTGTGAGAGAGGGACGCGAAGGGATTGAGGGAGGGCGATCATGGTTTCTGTGACATCGTCCAAAAAGGAAAAAGAGGTAGAGGGGGGAGAGAGAGAGAGAGAGAGAGAGAGAGAGAGAGAGAGAGAGAGAGAGAGAGAGAGAGAGAGAGAGAGAGAGAGAGAGAGAGAGAGAGAGAGAGAGAGAGAGAGAGAGAGAGAGAGAGAGAGAGAGAGAGAGAGAGAGAGAGAGAGAGAGAGAGAGAGAGAGAGAGAGAGAGAGAGAGAGAGAGAGAGAGAGAGAGAGAGAGAGAGAGAGAGAGAGAGAGAGAGAGAGAGAGAGAGAGAGAGAGGGCAAAGAGGAGGAGGAGGGTTGATTAGAGTGAGTCGGAGCTCTGATTGGTCTTGCCTGGATCTGTTTGTGCACCTCTAGGCCTGTGGGCGGGGGATTAAGCCAGCATCACGTGGTCCCTTTAGCTTCTTTTCCACACAAACACTAACCCTCATTTGCAGAGCGCACACACACTCACACACACATATCCTCTGACAAACACAGTCACAGCTGTTGATACCTCTCTCTCTGATGAGCAGCGGGACGACCGAGGAGCAGAGCCGGCAGGAATCTGGGAGAAACCGGCGGTGTCTGTTCGCAGCTCGATCACAGAGCATCTATTTGGAAAATCTGGACGGACAAGTGGAGCGACTGGTTTTCTGATCGTCGCCTGACTCTCATTTTCAGTCGATTGGGTTCTCCACTTTTCCTCTTTCGCTCGTCTTTTCTCTGCTTGTCTGCTGGAATTTGAGATTAGAGACTGTGAGCAGCAGAGAAACAAATCAGAGACATGACTTGTGTCTCTTCTGTCTACTACTACAGCCTGATCTCTGCCAAAATCTGACTAAAGAGGAACTATAAGGTTGGTTGGACTTGGCGTTTAAATATTAATGTTTTGTTTTGGCTCCTCTGGCCTAAAAACATATTTAGTCTTACCTTCCAGCTCCCCACCCCCTCACCACCCCTTTTATTTTCAGAATGAACGTGCTCTCTGTTTGCCAGCTGCTCCTGAAACTGGTTATTCCTTAACTGAGCAGCAGTTTTAGGGGAATTCCACGTTACTACGGCTGTGTGGGCACACACTCACACCCTCTGAGAGAGAAACGCACTCCTGCTCTATAAACATGCTTAGCTCCAACAGCGCTGAAAGCCTGAGCACCAGAGAAGATTAGAGCTGCTTATTATCTCTAATGTGCAACACAAGAGTTTGACTTGGAGGTGAAACACAACCAAGTGGTTTAGGGATACTGCAGCTGCAAGACCTTGACGTTGTTCCTGAAACTTGTCAGTTTCTAAGAATGACTAATTAGGATTTTAAAAGTCAATCAGATTAAACTTGCTGCTTTAATAAAAGCTTTTGCAAGAAACGAACAACCCAAACTTGTGTGGCATGAGAGGAAACACGGACCACTGGTACTGCGGTGGGCTCCAGAAGAGCTTTCCTCGTGTTACAGTAAAGCCGCTGGATCATGTAGGCTGCTGAACATTTGGCGTGCACGCTTTCCTTCAGTTTCACTGCTAAATCTGTCATGCAGGCATGTGTAGGCATGGTGCACACCCACGTCAAAGTTTTTGTCCACACTTCATAACCAGGAACACTCCAATTCATGATGTGTGTGTGGATAATGTTAGCAACATAAAGATCTTCTCCTGGCGTTGTTTGTATTGGAGTGGTAACACAACAAAGTGGTTTGTCTATTTATAGGGGGTGGCAGAAACAGCAGCCGGGTCGCTGATATGAGGTGTGTGTGAGTGGGGTGGGTAGCGGTGGCTGATGTTGGTCCAAGTCCAGGAGTGTATTTTATTAGCCTGAAACCAGAGTAACAGGATCAGAGGCAAGCTGCAGATGGGGATGTTGTACATGAAGATTAGCTGACCATCATCAGGTGGAGATGGAATGCTAGGTGTCTTCTGAGTCCTAGAGGTCTTATCTTCTGGTTCTTCTGCACCAGATTTCCGAAGAGCATTGAAACAAGTTGGGTGAGCACCCTGTCTTAGTGATAATCATTAAAATAGAGCTACAGACCAAAGGGGAACTGATTAATCTAACTGTGCATCAGAGGAGTGTGACACAATTTTTTTCAGAGGGATTCCGCTGGGTCCCGGGCTCGGCCGGCTAGGGGTTGGGAGGCTGCGGGCGGGCCTGTGGGCTTGCCGCTGATATCTCCTGGGAGTCTGCCGGCTGCTGGTTGTGGCTCACCGGGGTGATCCTCTGCGCCTCTTGAGGGGGGCAGGGGCTTTTCTGGTCACAGTCTCCTTGGGGTCCCTCTGCTCTGGGGCAGCTCCTGGATCTCTGGGACTTGGAGCTCCCTCCATCTCCTACACATCTTTGTGGGGCAGATCTGTGGCCCCTCACACTCTGGTGCTCTCATAAGTATGGACTTAGGCACGTTTAACACGTCTTAAGGCTGTAGTTGGCACTAAATGCACTTTGATTTATTATCATGTGATTGTTCAATAAAACAATGTTGATTTTATATTTCTTCATCAAGTTGACCCAGTGATAGCTTCCTCCTGTTGTATTGTTGTGGGTCCCTTTTCTGCAGGTCTAGAAGCAGACTCTTGTTCATCATTGATTGTTTATTTTTGTGGAACCCTCCCACCCACCCCACCACCCCCACCACCACCCCACCCACCCACCTTTTGTCTCTTCCTTTCTCTTCCACCTCTGTCTCCGTGTCTGGTCAGAATTACAAGCACTCAAAAAACAATAACAATAAACTTTTAAATATCAGGTGTGACATTAAAAGCAGACACTTTGATGCTCCACCTGAGAGTAAATCTGTAAGGCATTCAGACATTAATTCTGTTTGCTTCACAGCCAGACAGGACACAGGAAAAAAAAAAAGCAAACCAAAGAAGTCCAGTGGCCTTCATCTGACCCCTTTGGATTATCTTATGTTAGTGTCCTGTTGACTTCTGCCTAAGCCTCTGTCGTTGTATTCTTTGGAAGAAAATATGTTTGCACCCCAAACTTTAACGTTAGATGGATGTCTTTAGTTTGTTATCCAATCAGTCTCTTAGGCCCGGGATATACTTGCTGCTTGTTGACGCGTACGCGTTTGTACAATCGCTGCCTTACGTAACTTGCGTTAATTTGAAGCATCGTTTCTGCATGTCCCCCGAAATTAGCGTGACACGTTCAAATGCTGCAATATATGAGTAACCAGTAGGCGGAGTTGATAAAACAAGTGAGACTCACTCACCATGTTCACTCCGTCTCTGGTTTAATGGTCTTTCATACTACCTACGGTACTGCAGCTGTCTTTTTTTCCACTGTGATCTCAAAATGAATCAGCTACTGATCTCTTCTATTGACGCCATGTTTATTTTGGTTGTACCCCACAAACCCGGATCTCTATCTGGTTTGAGTTCTCTACTGTGGCCTCTAGCCAAATCCTCCAGTACTGCATGCATGGCAGTGTCGTGCAGCAGCAAGAATGTGAACAAAGGTGCATCCTGCTGCCTGCACCAACGCGAGGTTACATAGCAAGGGTATTCCAGACCTTAGAGAGACGTGTGGTACACCAGTCCCTCACAGGTCCACACATGAAGGAGAGTGACGGTGTGAACCACCGTACCACTATGCAGCCTCAGAACACATTAGTTAAAGTAAAACCTGAAAAACCACTGGATATCTGTCAATAAAACCGCTCCTCAATCATCCTACAGCATGGCTGCCTACACTGGTAGACCTATAACAACTCTAATGCGTGAGTGTTTATAGTCAGCTTCTTCTTTTTGCGTTCCATGTAACATCCAAGGTTAGTATTGCTGCAAAAAGTTTATTTCCTTCTAAACTAGCAGTAAAGAAAGGCAAACCAGTGAATCAAGGATGTCAAATTCATATAAACTTAATTTGACCAAAGCGCAGCTGAATGCCACAAACAAACCAAAACAACCAGTTTGTCTTCAAACTGGTTCATATTTTTAAGGGAATCTTGTATTTGTTGTCTGTGTGGGCAGACATCGCTGCAATGTCCAACGCTGCATGTTAAATGGGAAATACAGGGATTTTTAGGGTCAACAACGAAGACACAGTGTTCTTTGTGGTGTTATAACTTGATCTGTGTGTGAAAAAGGCTGCTGGCAGTAACGGTAACTCCATGTTTCTAATCTTTTTGTATGTATCCAACCCTGAATACGTTAGATCAGGGGTGTTCAAACTTTCCAAGAGGAGGGCCAAAAAAATGTGATCTTTTTTTGTTTTTACGCAAAATTCGTTTTATCATGCGTCTCCTGTTTCTATTCCTCACAAATAGGTGAAAAGTAGACAAAAAATAAGAAAATAAAGTGTCGATCTACATCTATAGCCTCCCGGTAGAGACAAATGTCATCATTTTATAAACGCAAGTGGGGGCTGCACAAAATCACATTGGACATGCCGACATTAGGTTTTTCCTGCAGGCGGTGGAAGACGGTTCACTGAGGGTCACAGGGTTAAAGGTCGCTGTCACATTGCCTGAAGCTGCGGTTGTAGTCTAGCACCCTTCAATAAACACAGCCTGCCTGCTCCATCAGCCTTACATTTCTAGCGCTGAAATCAATCAATCATGCTGTGCTGTCCTCCAGGGTCAAAGGGCATTTGGATCTCAAATTTGTGGTTGGTTGTTAAGTAAAGTTTGGTCCTCAATAAACTAGATTTGTAGGGAGGATTTCATGATTAATCCAGGGCAATATCAGATGTGGAGTGGACTCTAGGACTGCAACAATGAATCGATAAATTCGATGAAAATCGATTACTAAAAGCGTTGGCAACGAATTGCGTCATCGATTCGTTGTGTCGCACAACTCTTCCAAAAGCGCCCCCCCTTCCCGCCCGCCGTTGCGCGCAGACCAGAGCAAGTCAGATCAGCGCGAGGGAGAGCCGCAGATCAGCGTGAGGGAGAGCCGGCAGATCAGCGCAAGGGAGAGCCGACAGATCAGCGCGAGGGAGAGCCGGCAGATCAGCGCAAGGGAGAGCCGACAGATCAGCGCGAGGGAGAGACGCAGATCAGCGTGAGGGAGAGCCGGTACCGGCAGATCAGCGCGAGGGAGAGCCGGTACCGGCAGATCAGCGCGAGGGAGAGCCGGCAGATCAGCGCGAGGGAGAGCCGGCAGATCAGCGCAAGGGAGAGCCGACAGATCAGCGCGAGGGAGAGCCGGCAGATCAGCGCGAGGGAGAGCCGGCAAATCAGCGCGAGGGAGAGACGCAGATCAGCGTGAGGGAGAGCCGGTACCGGCAGATCAGCGCGAGGGAGAGCCGGTACCGGCAGATCAGCGCGAGGGAGAGCCGGTACCGGCAGATCAGCGTGAGGGAGAGCCGTTAGATCAGCGCGAGGGAGAGCCGGCAGATCAGCGCGAGGGAGAGCCGGCAGATCAGCGCGAGGGAGAGCCGGCAGATCAGCGCGAGGGAGAGCCGGCAGATCAGCGCAAGGGAGAGCCGGCAGATCAGCGTGAGGGAGAGCCGGTACCGGCAGATCAGCGCGAGGGAGAGCCGGTACCGGCAGATCAGCGCGAGGGAGAGCCGGTACCGGCAGATCAGCGTGAGGGAGAGCCGCAGATCAGCGCGAGGGAGAGCCGGCAGATCAGCGCAAGGGAGAGCCGGCAGATCAGCGCGAGGGAGAGCCGGAAGATCAGCGCGAGGGAGAGCCGGCAGATCAGCGCGAGGGAGAGCCGGCAGATCAGCGCGAGGGAGAGCCGGCAGATCAGCGCGAGGGAGAGACGCAGATCAGCGTGAGGGAGAGCCGGTACCGGCAGATCAGCGCGAGGGAGAGCCGGTACCGGCAGATCAGCGCGAGGGAGAGCCGGTACCGGCAGATCAGCGCGAGGGAGAGCCGGCAGATCAGCGCGAGGGAGAGCTGGCAGATCAGCGCAAGGGAGAGCCGGCAGATCAGCGCGAGGGAGAGACGCAGATCAGCGCGAGGGAGAGCCGGCAGATCAGCGCGAGGGAGAGCCGGCAGATCAGCGCAAGGGAGAGCCGGCAGATCAGCGCGAGGGAGAGACGCAGATCAGCGTGAGGGAGAGCCGGTACCGGCAGATCAGCGCGAGGGAGAGCCGGCAGATCAGCGCGAGGGAGAGCCGGCAGATCAGCGCGAGGGAGAGCCGGCAGATCAGCGCGAGGGAGAGACGCAGATCAGCGTGAGGGAGAGCCGGTACCGGCAGATCAGCGCGAGGGAGAGCCGGCAGATCAGCGCGAGGGAGAGACGCAGATCAGCGCGAGGGAGAGCCGGCAGATCAGCGCGAGGGAGAGACGCAGATCAGCGTGAGGGAGAGCCGGTACCGGCAGATCAGCGCGAGGGAGAGCCGGCAGACTTGCGCTGCTGCGAACCGGTTCCGCATTGTTGCGCAGCGATCCAGGCAGCTGCTTCCAGCGCACGGTCCATTCTCAAAGTGGCGCAACCAAAAAACTATAATTAGCACACGATCGTTCATGTCCGCACATGTTCTCTATTTTCTGTCTTATTATCTGAAGCTCGCTACTGCGGAGCTCATCACCTGTTCTGTGGTGATGTCACCTCATGCAGCATCGAAAACGCGCTCTGAGCTTTTCGGTCAGGAGATCCCTTTGATCTGCTCAAAAGTAACTGATGAGGTGAAAAGGTAAGAATCCAGGCAACAGATTTTCTGGAGAATTAAGAGGAGATGCAGGAAGATGAGAGACAGACAGGACAGGAAAATAGTTAAATAAAAACAAGAAAACAAAACAAAGTGTTGAAAAGTCAAATGTAGGTAGATTTATCTCCATTACACATTTTTACCAGTAAAAAACAATAAGTTATACACATGTTATATTTATACATCTGATACAATTCAGATCACCTTCAAAACTCAGTCACACCCAGGGCCGTTTCAAGACATTTTGGGGGCCAAGGCAAAATGCCCCCCCCCCATAACTGGGCTCCCCAGAAGCCTCTGTGTAATTCATGCCCTCTCCAGTAGTGTTAGTTATATGGTGTTTATAAAAGCCCCTCAGACATTACTGACATGTTCTAATATATCAGATGAAAAACTAAATGATCAGACATGCTGTCTCATCTGCTGCTTTTATAAACTTGCAAAAAGTAACAAAACCATTTGAAAGCCACTATTTGTGGATTCTCTGAAAGTTTCCATGGAGTGTGTGACAACTTATTTTTTCATTGATCCTATCGTCTAATCTCACAGCTGAAACAAGCATCCTTAATAATCTGTGCACAGGAAGCTTACCGATGCTGTAGTAAAACAAAAGGTATAATAATTTATTATTAATAAAACCTTGTTGCAGCACTAAAGCAGAAAAATTTGATTTTGCATTAAATATGCAAAATATTTACATATGAATTGTTTTAGAGCCCTTTAATTGGCAGAATCTGATATTAATTTAGTTCTTACAAAAAATGGGTCCCAACATGGTTTGTGTGGCGTTGCCATAGTGTGACGTCATAGGCACAGATCCCCTGTCCTCTTGTTTGGAAATGGAAATATGATCACCCTACATTAAACAAACTGTCCACCCGGGCTTTTGCGCTGCACAGAGACGCTTCGCTGCCTACGACTGGACGTCAGTTGAGAGTCAGTCTCATGCAGACTGACCAATGAAGAGAGGGCCTCAAGTTAAGACCCTCTCCTCATTGGTCAGTCCACACGAGGTGGGTCAAAGGTTACTCTGGGCGGGTTACGTGTTGTCAGGCATTCAAGTATTGAGTATATTTACTGCATATTACAGTAAAATATTCTGTATGTGACCACATTATGGTGATCCTCGGGTCGTGATGATGGAGCCCTTGAATATTGTTGCCCAGGGTACAACAAAGTGTTAATCTGGCCCTGGTTCCGCCGTCACATTCCCGCAGAAACTGGTTGATCACACCGGGGCCAGACTACTAGCATGTGGCTTTACAACCACAATGTCCGCAGAAGCAAAAACGCTTTTAAAAGGGAGGGAGGAGTCCTAACTGTTGCTGCAGGCGTGTTGTGTGAGAGTGCAGTTATATACTGGTTAATATATTTTTGGGTTCAGTTGCTTTCATGTGGCCTAATGTGAGTCTATTTGGGATCATTGGAATGATCAGCAGCATTTCTTGATGTGACTTTATGGCAGTTGCCCAGGGCATCATCGCAAGGAGGATGGCATTCATTTACTTTTGTTTTATTTGGTATTTTTTCAGTCATTTTTGGAAATAGTGATCAATTTTGATTAATTCACAGCCTATGTTTAATTGCATTTAAAATAAATGTCAACAGATGAGATCAAACAAAACAGATGAGAATTGCCCTTAAGCTGTTTAACTTGGACCAAGCATTTTAGGTCACAGATAGATGTAGCTTAGGGTCTCTGTCTATACACCTTATAAGACAATTTAGGTGATGGCATGTTGTTTTTCTGCTATTGAACTGTTTTCTAATAATGTTGTGTTAAATAAAGTGAAGGAAGGAGAGAAATAACGTTTCCCTAGCAGTTTTTAAAAATTTCCCCATGTAATCCGATTAATCGATTAATCATGTCGAGACCCCATCCGATTAATTGATTATCCAAATAATCGTTTGTTGCAGCCCTAGTGGACTAATTCAAATGCTCTCTTGCAAAAGCCATATTAAATCAGAAATGTCCACGTTACCAGTGAGACAATTCAGGATGGGGACAACTGTCCATTGACCAATACACTCGGAGGTGGAGTGCATGAGAAGTGGATTAATTCTAGTTAAGCTCCAACTACTCGTGCAGCAAATCCCATGCATGTTTGCTGTTTTCTTTGTCTTTTTGCAAAGATGGCTAAAATTGTTTATCATCGTCAGTTAACTTATTTTTCTGTTTCTATCCCATTTTTGTGCTTGTGTTTATTCCAGTTTGTCCACTCTGTGAGCAGCACAGTGCAGGCAGGATGATGAATTCTGTATCAGGTTACATAACCCTGTGCTCTGCAGCTGCTTTTGATTAAAGAAGATTTTTGGCGGGGCTTTTATTTGTTTCTGCTGCCTAAATCACTGCCTTAGTGCGGGAATCGGTTAGTGGGTGAGAAATAACAGCATATAGGGAATAATGATGCATTAATAGCTAAAAAAAAATCACCATGTTTAAGCAATGTTTCAATCTAAATCTGCATGGTTATCTTTGAGTTAAAAAGAGAGATCATATGTCTTCTGTCTTAGCTTCCCTACATTGGCTGCCTGTTAAATTCAGAATACATTTTAATTCCTTCTCACATATGAAGCTCTTAATAATCAAGCTCCATCATACATCAGTGGCCTGATTGTTCCATACATTCCTAACCTAGCACTTCGCTCTCAGACTGCAGGTTTACTGGTGGTTCCCAGAATATCTAAAAATAGGATGGGAGGCAGATCTTTTAGCTATCAGGCTCCTCTCCTGTGGAACCAGCTCCCAGCTTCATTCCGTGAGGCAGACACCTTGTCTACTTTTAAGACTAGACTTAAAACATTTTTATTTGATAGGGCCTATGGTTAAAATCTGATGTTAGCCCAGATCTGGACAAGTGGGAAAGTAGAGGGAGGTGGAGTGTACAGTCGGTAAAGACTACCCTCCCTTGCCCTGCCTCCAACATGCCTCCATCTAAAAGGATAGTTTATCCAGAGTTATCTCTTAAGTTATGCTGCTATAGGCTTAGACTGCTGGAGGACATACTGACCACTTTCCACACTCAACTACTTTCTTCTACAATTTGCTCTTTAACTGCATTATTTCCTGCCATTTCAGCTATTAACTTTATTTTTTCTCTAAGTGTTTTTATCCCCAGAAGAAGCTACAATGATGTTCTGCTGAGCTGTGGTGGCCTCATGGAGGGGGCCATCGGCTGGCACACTGCTGCTAACCACTTAAACATTCTCCCTCTCCTGATAATAGCATTTTACTTTCTTTGACATGGAATATGCTACTACTAGTTAACATATGTTGTGTGTGTGTGTGTGTGTCTGCTCTGTCTTCTCGATCCCCAGTGAGTCGTGGAGGATGGCTGCTTATACTGAGCCAGGATCCTCTGGAGGTTTCTTCCTGTTCAAAGGGAGTTTTCCTCTCCACTGTCACTACATGCTTGCTTAGTATGAGGATTGCTGTAAAGTCACTGACACTAGTCAGTGACTTGATGGAATTTGTTGAGTTCCTTGTAGAGGAAACTTTTTTCTGATTGGCTTAATTAACTGACCTGTATTGGAATGTTTACTATGTGAAGTGCCTTGAGACGACTCTTCTCGTGATTTGGCGCTATATAAATAAACTTGAATGCAATTGAATAGTTTTGATGGGGTGTCTTTGACCTGCCACAGCAAGAAACAATGAATTACCCATTAACTGAAAGGCCTTTTGAAAGCTTTAGAAAGTGTGACTCGTGGATTTTTAAGCCAGTATTGAATGAGCTACCTGTTGCAACTGGTATTCCTTCATGTTTACTGTCATGTTCTGTGTCCCTGTGGTCCCCAGCCCCCTCCAGGTCCCCTCATGTGTCCTCTAATGTTCTGTGTCCCCCTTTTGGTCCCCAGCGTCGTCAGGTTTCCCTTTAGTCACTTCGCTTATCATTAGTTTATTTATCTTTAGTCTTTGTTCTAGTGTTTAAAGTTCAGGTTATTTTAGTAGCTTTGGTTTAGGATTTAGATATGATTCTTCCCCTGCTTATTTCTGCTTCTTCCATCAGTTCATTAGTTTCACCTGTGCCCAATTCCCCACGCACCTGCTCCTCATCTCCTATCACCCAGCCCTGTGTATATAACCCTGTCTGTGTCTCTCAGGCCCTGTCCACACGTAGCCGAGGATCTGCCAGAACGTAGATATTTTTCTACGTTTTGGCCTGTCATCCACACCAAAATGGAGTTTTTTCACATGAAAACGGATCTTTTTAAAAACTCCGGCCAAAGTGAAGATCTGCGTTTTCTCCGTTTTGGGTGTCTGCGTGTGGACAGACAAAACCGAAGTTTTAAGGTCTGCAACGTCACTTTCCGCGACAAAAAATGCTGACATCACGTGTGCGACCTGTGTTTACACTAGCCGACAGCATGGATGCCCTCAGAGCTGCGCTCATTTTGTCAATTGTCCAAGCGCTTTTTGCTTGTTTGTTTTTGCAAGCGGAATTACTGCTCCTTGCGGAAGACCACAGACGAAGGACGAGGTTAAGAATGGGGGAAGTACT
Source organism: Nothobranchius furzeri (assembly GCF_043380555.1). Classification (NCBI taxonomy): domain Eukaryota; kingdom Metazoa; phylum Chordata; class Actinopteri; order Cyprinodontiformes; family Nothobranchiidae; genus Nothobranchius; species Nothobranchius furzeri. Next base: position 4,972,953 of record NC_091744.1, on the reverse strand, counting down.
GCCGCCTACAGGTCTGGCATGTCCTTAACAACGTATTTATCTGGGTACGTGTGGACAGAGTTCTTTTTAAAACGAGGTGGTGTGGATGCAAGTTTTTGGAGGGGCAGATATTCGTTTTCTAAAAAAAACAGCTACGTGTGGACTAGGCCTCAGTGTTTGTCGGTCCATTGCCAGCGTCAGCGTTGTTTTGTCCATCTCGAGTGTTCTCCTGTTCTTATGAGTGAGCTTATGTTTCGCCTTTTTGTCAGGATTTTTGCCTTTGGATTTTTGCCCAGCCTCCTTTAATAAAAGGACTTTATTTTCTTAAACCTCTTCTGCCTCGAGTCATTCTGGTGTTCTGCCTCTTGGGTCCTAACCTCCTCCTGAGCCACACGTGACAGTTTACAGCATCTCCAATCATCAATGATTAAAATTCAAGAAGTTGTGAAACCCTACATACTGTAGTATGTGTTAATCCACATGGTAGAGTTTCTTTTCCCTTGTTCCCCCTGATTGTAACGCCTCTGCTGCACTGACTAAGCTGTGTGTCACTCGGCTAATCTCAGCCATCTTTATAAGTGGCATTTGGCCAGAATGAGCAGCTTAGTGGCATCTGTCAAACCAAACCACCTCCCAGACCTTCTTCCCACCTGCTGATCTGACAGCAGTGAAGGTTTAAAGGTTCTGTCAGATAAATGACTGTTGTCCTCCTGCTGTCAGGTGACCACTCACTTAAGACAGAAAGCATCAGGATCCTTTTCTTAAACTCTTATTCTTGCTTTTATTCCTCATCAAGCCAACAAACCATCTGGCTTGTATACCAGAAGCTCTGCCTCTCCTTAACTATAATTCACAACTACAACAGCAGCTATGTTGCTGTGGGAGCTGATTCTTCCATGTCCTTCACTTTTATGATTTTTGTTATGTTTTCTCTTTTGTTGGATTTTTGCTTTGGCATGACAACACAGCCTGTTGCAGCTCCTCCTGTATCCTGAGAAATGCTTGTTGTCCTGCCTGGTGACCTAAGAATGAACTGTGGGAGTTGACCAACTCAAGGCCTTCATGTCCTTCCCATGCACTTTGTGGAACGAGCTTTTGGAGTCACCTGGCCGATGCCTCCATGCACTGTGTGGAACAGCACTTGTTAGGACACAGCAATGACATCATGAATGGCTCGTTTCCTGCTTCAAAAGCACACGGTGTGATTTGGGTGTTTTCCTGAGATGACAGAGGGATCATTTTTGTGTTTGCTAGCAAATTAGCTGGTCGTACAAAGGTAACGGATGTTTTATCACCCACCAGTAAAAGGCCAAAGAAGGGTGAGAAAGTCATTGTGTTTGTTTGTCAAGTAGTTAAAATCTCAGGAACCACTGGGAGGCTTCTAATTGAAGTTTTTGCTGGGTGAACATCCACAACTGATGAACCTTTGCAGTCTTTGGCCATCTTTACCTTAAGGTGCAGCTCACAGGGCAGGATAAAAAAAAATCTTCCGAAAAATGTTAAAACATTAGAGACACCACTCATGGCAATAAAATAATATCACAGAAATACCATCCATTCATCTTCTGAAACCGCTTTGTCCACGTGGGGTTGCGGGGGCGCCTATCTCCAGCGGTCAACGGGCAATTAGGCGGGGTACACCCTGGACAGAGAGCCAGTCCATCGCAGGGCAACACAGAGACACACAGGACAAACAACCATGCACACACACACACACTCACACCTAAGGACAATTTAGACAGACCAATCAACCTAACAGACATGTTTTTGGACTGTGGGAGGAAGCCGGAGAACCCGGAGAGAACCCACGCATGCACAGGCAGAACATGCAAACTCCATGCAGAAAGATCCCAGGCTGGGAATCGAACCCAGGACCTTCTCGCTGCAAGGCAACAGCTCTAACCACTGCGCCACTGCGCAGCCCTACAGAAATACCACACACAAATTGGTTTCACTTACCAATATCAGAAATCAGAAGTCTCGCAAAACCTCGCGAGATTTAACGTGACTTTGGAGTAAACAAACATGGCAGAAAAGGAGGATTTAGATTTCACTCACTCTTGCAATGCTCCTCTGTCCTTTCACTTTCTGACTGGTTACTTGTCACTTTCAACTGGTAGCACTCTCATTTGCCCTTAGCATCGGGCAAAATATATCCAACATGTTAAAAATCCACAATTTGTGATCAAAGCGGTCCTGATGTTCCGAGCAAACAGGATTATCTTAACACACCACACACGGCAAGAATATAAGATTATCTTTATAGCCGTTATCAGGAGCATCTCTATGATGGTGAAGAAGAGGACAAAAACCTGGATAATTATCCTGCCGTGTGAACTAGGTCTTAGCCAACACTAAAGTGGTTAAAACTCAGTCAAATTTACAGACATTGAACTAAACTTTAGTTCTTTAGTGTTTTGTCAAAATATCTCTTGATCTTCTAGGCATCCAAGTCTTCATTAGATCTACAACTGATCATCCTTTATGGTGTACCCAATTCTAAGTGGTTGTCACGGCCAACAAACCTTGGAACAAATCAACAGAGTTGGCTACAGCTGAGAATCGCCCCCAATACACACCCCAAGTGCTAACAGGTCGAGCAAGATCTTGTAATCTAGATTGTGATGAAACAGCGGCAAATTTCCACCACAAATTGAGATTAGCGGTGCGTTATGGATTAAAGTAAGTGATGCCCCCGCTATTTGCCAATGAGTGTGGGATCTTTGCCTAAGGTTTGATGAAGATGTCTAAAAATGATCTTATGAAAACACACGGTGCAATTCTTCTTTTGCATGTTACTCACTGCAAACAAATCTACCCTGCCCCCTGATGTCGGCTGGATTTGCATACATCTATGCCATAGGCGCTTCAGTTTCAACCTACTGCTCTGTTCTTTAAACCCCGCCCCCTCGCTGTTTATGCGAACTTCTTCCATTTTTCATAAACTTAACATATCCATGTTCCTGTGTTTCAGGTGAGAGTACAACCGCCAAGCAAACCTGTGAGGTGAAGCAGGCATGAGCGCCAACAACCATCAGGGGGTGGTGACCACTCCTCCGCCACCTGGTGGGGGGACCAAAGAACGCTACTTTGACCGGGTCAACATCAATGATCCAGAGTACATCAGAGCCAAAAACATGTCGCCGGATCTCAGGCAGGACTTTAATGTTCTGGAGCAGAAGAAACGTGTGACGCAGATCCTACAGAGCCCTGTGAGTAGGAAGCCCAGAGATAAAAAACCTGTTCAGCTAGGACGCAACACAAATGTGTACTTTTCCTCCTGCTTTTATCGAGCAAGTGGAGACTAATTATGGGTTTCAAATCTGTGACAACAGTTACTCACTAGCAGAGAGTAGGATCTACTAGTGTTTGATTAAAGGGTAAATGGGTGGAGAAAACGGTTTCAAATCTTATTTTCACGAAAAAACAAAATAGAGCAAAAAGCTGCAGGAGATCTCACATAAGGCATCAGATTCTTCTTCATTGTTACCTTCACAGATTTCTATCGTACAAGATAATCTACTGGTGAACATCTTGAAGCGAATGTTTATCTGATCTAGTGTTCTAACACAAAGTTGATTGTATTTATTATTTAATTCTGAAGAGCTATAACGAAAGGGTCTCTAATTTTTTACCCGTTTTGTGTCGACTCAAAAATATCATGCCTTAGTCACAGGAGGGAATCATAATCTACACATTTCCTGCCACGCCTGCCCTAATATGAAGTAAAACAAGACCTGAATGGTTCTTTTCCTCAGGTTTTCTAGACTCACACACATTTTTAATTTTTATTTTATGTCATTTAAAATAAACCTGGACTGGTTTTCCCTTTAACTGCATGAGTAAACTTGATTTAAACGTGAGAAAATTGCACCAGCGCAGAAAGAGGTGCAAATGTCCTTTTTTGCAAGGTTTTTAAGAATTAGATGGGGAGCAAAACCCTAAATTGTACCTACATTAAGTTTTTTGTTAGTTTGGGCTTCAGGTTTCTTCTCAGAACTTCTTGTGATAGACAAAAGAAGCTCCTTACATTGTTTTTACCGCAGATAAAAGAAAGTAGATGCAGGAAACAGCATTGAGGTTGACCTTTTTTACGAGTTCAGACTGACTTTGATTCTTTTGGAACAGAGGTTTCTTTTGCCGACGTCTGTTTGTTTTCTTCAGCTGCTTGAGATTCCTCAGCTGAACGGGTTTCTTGCCTGAAGCTGTAAACGTAAAAGTTTAAGGATTTATTTAATTCAACTGGCTGCTTGCCCTTGAATGCATTCATGAATGGATGAACTATCATTTCTGATTTGTAGCTGATAAAAGGGGGAAGAGCATTTATAGTATTCAAACCTGTTCTGGTCAGATGCATTCCAGGAGATAGACCGTACCAAGTTATCAGGAAAACCAATGGAAACTTTGCTGCAAGCAATGAACTTTTCACCTTACTGAGTTAAAAGTATGAGGTTCTGTTTTCTCTCTCTTTCAGCGGTTTTTCTTCCCTAATCGAATGATTTTTCAATAACCTGGAGCACACGTGTGATCTCACGTGTTGTTGTGACACTGACCACAGAATCACAGCTGAAACTCTAATGCTGCCGCCACGGCCTCGCTTGCCCTCGCCCGTGATGGGTCAGGCTTTGTTGACATTAAAACCTTGTTCAAAACAAGTATAAATATTGTTGGAGTTACTTTTCTGCCTCCGGCTCTAGATTAGTCGCAGCCAACAGTTGGATGATGAGCCCACAGCACCTACACGACACATTCACTCGCTTTTATTTTACTCAGTTTCCAAAACGTAGTCAGTGCTGTACATATTTTCAAAATCAAGTCCTAATTCTGGTCTTGTGTAAAACCAAAGGACTGTTATTCCTTTTATAATTGAGTTTTTGAACAATTGCATGAGCCGTGAGGAGATTGTCAGCCTGACGCCCGCCTTTTAGCCAACATACACGGAATATTTACTCTACATTATTGACTTAAGGCTCGTCTCTCACCGACACACACCTCACTGTTTAGACTGGGATGGGGGAAGGAGGCGTGTGTATTTGTCTGTACTGTACGCAGTTGCTGTTTAAATATATAGTCAGGGACAGATTTATAGTGAAGACATAAAGTTTGACTTTGAAAAGGCACGGCATGTCATAAACAGAGCTTCCTCACAAGAACACACAAGCCTTTAAGTGTTTGTTGGTTTGGCCCGTTCTTTTTTAAGTTTAAAATGCGGACCACATTCTGCACATGCTCAGTGCGATTTCCTCGGTATGTCAAGTTTTTAGCTCTGTGTTGCTGATGCAGGTTTCCACTCGATACCCCGTCTGCTGTCACAAGTACAGCTGAGGGTGACTGAGTGCATCTGAGGGCGCTGCAGGCCAGCTTCGAGTTGTTATTGAGCGCCTGTCTGGCCAATCATCAATAAAACTTTTTATATAAGCTGCTGCCTTTCTGCCCTCATCAGCAAGTGAGTCAGTGGCAGAGAGCCTTTGTGTGCATCGTGAATCAGGGTTTTATTGATTATTTCCAATTATAATCAGCCACTCTGAGTTTTTTATGCAGGCTGAACATAAAAATGGTGTCCTACACATATCTTCTACATTAGCTTCTGACGGTGAAATGCTAGGATTTGAAAATCCTGCTAGACCTACGTCATGCTGAAACATCTTGACTTGTAACGGGGAAGGTTGTTGTTTGGGTTAGCATCCAGGAAACAGCAGAGGACGTCTCGGCCTATTAGAAGCTCACTGTTAGAGTTAGCAGCTCTACCACACAGCAGAACTCCTCCAGGCCTGTGTCGTTAGAGGACATAAAACATCCACATTGCAAGTCGGTGGCTGTGTTGCATTGCTGTTATCCAATCTGAGGCAAGATGTTCAAGTATCAGGAAATAAGACTCCAAATCCTGCTGTCTGAAGCTCAGCTGGGATGTGGATCACTTCTAGTTCCTGGAAAAGGTGCACCCGTGCTTTTTGTCCCCCGGGGACGACTTACAAGGCATTCATTCCTACTAGAAACTGCAGCAAATGTATTGATTAACCAATGAACGACACCTTTAAAAGCAGAAGACCAAAGGTGTATTCCTTAATAAGAGAAAAAGACAAACTTTGGTGATCCTGTCATATTTTATGATGTTTTCTTTTTGATGTTCACATTTTTTGAGATTCGTTTTAGGACAACACGCTATATTACATTTTACAAATTACATTTGGAGTACATCACTTCTTATTACTTCCTTTACGTGCAATGAAAATCCCATTGCATGTCGGTACAATGACAATGAAAGAGTCTTGAATCTTGAAAAGACGTGCGATTACTCAAAACTCATTTACATTTTATTCTTTTATTAACACAAAACTTAATTTTTCTCTTGAAGATTTTGAGGTCCTTTAGTTCTACTTGACACAAGCAGCTTTTTAGCAACTTTAATAACAGTTATGTTGACTCCAGGATGTCAAAAGTTACCCACCATCATTGTTTACTGCTGGGCCAGTGTGTGTGTGTGTGTGTGTGTGTGTGTGTGTGTGTGTGTGTGTGTGTGCGCGCGTGTGTGTGTGCATGGTCACGAAATGCTTTGCATGTCATTCCTGCTTCATGTTATTTGGACCGTGAGCCAAACAGATACCAAGCAGCAGTAACAGGTGTCTCTCTGAAGCTCTGAAGCTGAAGACAGTTGGCCCCTCCGTGCAGCAAAAATAACGCGTGCTTGTGAGGGAGACACCAGCTGGACGTGGTATGTTTTACTATTTTCCTCCATAGTTCTCAGTTTTCCGTTCTCTCATAAATAAAAACAGCACGTCACCAGCTGGGTTTCCTCCCTCGCTTTCTTTCATCCCTCCTCCATCTTTCCCTTCTCTGTTAGCTTTTATTTCTGCCTTTAGAGGCGGCTCAAGATTACAAGTTGCTCAGATGGCAAGTTGTATTTAAGGCAGGACTGATATAGATCAGGAGGGACTGAATAAACTCCGCTGACTTTGTTCACTCCTCTGAGAAAGGCAGCTGTGTTTACATTTAAATGCCAAAAGCAACGTTTTATCCCGGACTGTTTCATCTCATTATCTCATTATCATCCAACTTGTAGTTTGACGAATATTCCAGATATTTTTGAGTGGAGTTCCGTGGAGAAGTTGTGAAGAATCTTGATCACATCTGTTTTAGATGGCTCTTTGAACAACCTCAGTTTGGAGAAACAGATTAGTTCCAACTGGATTGACAAGCTAATGGCTAGTCGCAGTGAATTTGGATTGAAACGCCTCAAAAAATGTAAGTCAGCAAAAAATATCTTATTAGTATCACTTGGCCACAAGTTTTACATTTCCTGACTGTTCACGATGAATAATTATGAATGTCCATCAGATGCGCCTGTTTCAGGAGCTAGTAGAATGCCTCATCAGAGGAGAGCTTACCACGGCAGGATTTGGAGCTTCATTTTCTGAAATTTCACATCTCGTATTGGCTAACAGCAACACGATTTTACCACTGACTCCATTTGCTCTGAAATGTTGATGTTTTTTCTGTACAAATAACTCAAGCCTAGAGAAGTTCTGCTTTGTGGTGAAGTTGCTAATGCTAATGGTTAGCTTCTACTAACCGAGACATTCTCTGCTGTTTCGTGGGTTAGGGTTAGGGTTAAACCAATGACAACCTTCCCTGTCGTGAGTCATGATGGGTGAGTCCATGAATGCTTAGTGAAAGTACAACATAGATCTGTCAGGCTTTTCAAATCCTAGCATTTCACCATCATTTTCTATCAGAAGCTAAAGCAGGAGGTAGTTGTAGGAGACTATTTTTATGTTCAGCCTGCATGATGAACTCAGAGTGACCGATTATTATCAGAAACAAGGTTTTAAAATGTTTTTTCAGTGTTTTACATGGGTAACAAAGACCGTTATGCCCCCTAATTGGTGGATCAACTGCTTTGTTGAGTAAGTGTCAGTGAAGCTCAGTTCATATCACATTACCTGTTTATTCAAGCTAAAATATGATGAAATTTTGCATTAAAACATCCCACACAGCACTGAAAATATTACAGATTCAAACATATTCTATGTAAATATGATTATCATGTCAAATTGACAGCTTTGAAACAGACTAGCTGTTTGTTCATCAGTCCATTCCAAGTAAGATTGTATTTCTTCAAACTGAGGCTGTTCCAGGAGTTTTCTGCACCAGGTGAGATACTAAATGTTCATAACCGTTCCACAGTAACCCACGTCCTATAAGATTTAATGGCATTTGTTGAGCAGACATTTGTTTTGTTCAGATTTAGTAGCGCTGACGTAAGAGTTTGAAATCAGATTCCTAATATATTTGTGATAAGTTCTGTGCTAAGCTCCTGTTTGTCTTGGGCTGCAGAGTTTATCACCAGAGGAAGACTAGAGGCTAAACGCCATCAGCAGCAGGAGATTAAATCAGATGAAATTGAATTTGAGTTGTGCATCCACATGCTG